>NW_005842566.1:50305-56980 GCF_000455745.1 Alligator sinensis | reverse complement strand
GGAGAATAGCTGTAGTAAAAGACTTTGTCCCATCTAAGTCTTTGTGTGTGAGCTTGTTTTCCTCTTATTGCTACATTTCTTAGCTCCCTGGGCTACACTTTAGCATGAACTTTGCACCTAGTGCAAAAATCAGCCTAACTGCAGATGGCTCAATGGAGCTGCATTGAGCAGTGATCCAGTAGAAACATTAGTCATTGTCCTGTACCCCAACTGCTGCTGTGTTTGGGCTCCATATGCTAAACTCATATGCTTTGAAGCTTCCCAAGGGTTGAAAGACATTGCTTCTGATTTTCCCAAGCTTTTGGGGGTGCAAATTCTCTGCCTATCATGCATTTCTGAGAGCTGTACCCTGACCTCTTAGTTTAAAACTGGTGGTACCAGTTTCTTAGTAGTTCACGTACCCCCTTTCTCAGAGCTCCTTTGTAAAAGGAACTTTCAATCAGCCAACAGGAGGAAGCTCCTAGCTCCCTGGCTTCTTTATTCAACTCCCTCATTCCTCCATCCCCTACCTTATTTTCCAAAAACTGCTAATGAAGCACCCTTTCTTTTATACTCTCCAGCCCTGTTTATCAGGTGATTCCCTGATTAACCTTGTCAGTTGATCAAAGCCTCCCACCAGATGATTAATTGCTTAGTTATTTCTAACTTGGAGCACACACTTTAAAAATAGGTTAGTCCCTGGAGAATAGAGAATTTTTTTATTAAGGATGCTTGCATCTGACTCGAGAACATGGTTTAAAGCTCTTCATAGATAGCTTTTGACATTTCAGTCCAAGAGAGAAATACATATACAGCACGAAAGGCAGACAGGCTTCACAATCAAAATGGACTTTGTAGTTTTGATAAACATATTAGAGTGTTAAACATAAAGCGCATAGTCTTGATCAGAGATTCATAACATGTAGACAGACCCATTCCCCAGATGGTCCATAGCTTGTATCAGCACTGCCCACCTTCATTTCTACAGACTCTTTAGCTGGGTTGAAGAGCACACCATATGTTGATTTAATTGACTTTACCTTCTGATATCTACCCCATATCAAATGCCATTTAGCAAAGGGATTATGTGGCATGACAAGGAAGGGCGCAGCTTCAGCAGGGCTGAGATTCTAAGTACTGTAAATAGCAACACTTATGAACAGAGTTAATATTAAATATTTGTAATAAGCAGTACAGCATGTGTATAGCAACAGGAACATTGTATCAGCATACTGTTTAAGAACCCTAAACTTGATAAGGAGGTAAACTTTTGCCCATAAGATTAGTATCACTTTACAAGCATGCATAGGGATGTGAAGGCAGAGCAGCCAAGGTGCCTCCCTTGTGCTTCAGATGTATGAGTTCAAATCCTGCTCTAGACTCATGCCAGTGAGTGATGCAGGGAAAAATGGGTACCTACTCATTTGGTCAGGGGAATCAAAAGCGACTGACTCTGATGCTGGCCTTAACTGCGGTAGCCCCTTGAATTGTTACATTTAGGTGGAACTTTAATCTGCAAACTCTGAGAGATAAGTAAGTCACTCTACGCCCTGCTTATTTTCCATAGGGCATGTCTACACGTGCATTAATTTACTGTGGTTACTGCACATTAAGTTGAATACGCACTACACAGTAGTGCCAGTGCATGCCTTTTAAGTGACGCTAATGCACAGGAGGCTAATTCTACTGCGTATTAGCACGATAGCACAGCTTTTGCCATGATGCGCTAACGTGCAGTAGAATAATCCACTGTGCCTTTAGCATCTCATGTAGATGTGCCCGAAGTATCACTTTCAGCTCCTTGAACTTCATTTACCCTTAGTCACATCAATTTTTCCAACAGTTGCACATGACTTCTTTCTATTTCTCATATTTCTGGGATGCTGACTGAGCATAGCAAATTAGAAAGCAGTAGACACAGTAGTGAAATCGCATAACCTAGGATGTGGCAATTTGGGCCTTTAAATTCAATTTATTGAAAAATACAAAAAAGCGGGATGACATGGAAATATTCTTGTAATCAGTTGTCAGCACCTGAATCTCAAGAATCTCTGGTGGAGCACAATTTTCTTGTTAGATGAGAGTTAAGAGCAGAGTAGATTTTCACAGATGTGCTTGTCTTTTGCTGGATGAAAAAAGATCAGTTTGTAACAGGATTTGTATGGAAAGCATTGCTACTACTATTCATTCAGTGTATCTTCCAGATCTAATGGGCTTATGGGGATTCTTTCTTTCCTGAAGCACACGTGAAAGAAAAGGATCTCTCTGCTTTCTCAAGCCCTAAGTTTCTACTTCAGTCTGATGAGCCGCTGTGATATGTACAGCTGACTGCTGAAATAGCTGCTTACAGCTCTGAGCAATAAGAATTGAAACTAGGTGAAGTTTTGTCTGTGGTAACCTGGTGGCAGCAACCAGGAAAGCAGAAAAATTGCATCAACATACAGCAATGGTTGTTAAGTTTGCCCACAGGTTTTCTCTTTCAGGCAATGGATTCTCTTTTGCAGGCTTGAGTCATAAGCAGCTGTAAATTGATTGTGATGTACAAGCTTTTGGCTGCTCTAATAAATTCCAGATTCATTGCAAATAAATTTATATTAAAATCATGTTAATGTTTAATGGAGAGAAAGAAAAGTGTCCTGTCGTACATCTCAATAATTATCAAAGCTGAAACATTGAATTCCTTGATGCACTAATCAAATCATTTAGTTTCTGCCTCACTTTCCCTATCTGGAAAATGTGAAATATTATTTCTTAATGATTAATTAACGCTTGCATTGTTTGAAAATGAAGAATGCTGTAGAAGCTATTTCTATAGTTACCATAGAACTATCAGAACTGCAAATGCTTCCAATTAAAGTAAAGGAAAGTTACAGTACTACAGATTTCACTCTAAGATGGCTTCTGGCTATGTGAATAATTGGGTTTTTTTTTCAATTCAGTCAACCTAAAAAAAATAAAAAAGATTTTGTATCAATGTAAAACTAAGGTTTCTGGCATTTTTATTAAAAATGGCTCAATTCACAGAATGCCATTTCTCCAGTACTGTATTCTGGGAATGTAGGAGAACGTTTGATTCAAATTGTGTGTATGCATGAGTTGGTACAGGATGTTAAATATGGGTATTCTTGTTCTCAAGAGTTTGTTTTAACTATTAGGCTATAGACTATTCCAAACTACCTTTCTTCCATCTTTATGTAAAATACTTCCCTTAGACCAAGCAGATATCATAAGAATAAATCTCTATTCTGTTAGTTAAGGCACATCTTGGAAAGATCAGAGTTCCAGTTCCTGCTTCAGGAACAAGCAGAGAATTCCAGAGAGGAGACCTGAACCTGTGGCTGTTGAACTTCACTGGGCTACAGATGAGATGCTGCTAGCATCTAGGGCTGTGCGAAACAGCACAGTTCTGTTTTGACTTCCATTTCAGCGTTTTGACAGGACAGTGTTTCATTTTGAGTTTTGTTTAATTTTGAAACCACTCTTCCGTTTCGTTTCGTCAAAACTGTTTCACTGTTTCAACGCTGTTTCTATGTTTCATCCATAGGCTATAATGGGGAAACATGAAACTATCTATAACTTTGTCATTTCTTACCTGATTCAGATGAAACTTGTAGGAACGGTAGCCCCTTCTGAGGCCATAAACCCTGCCAAGTTTCAAGGAGATAGGTGCAGTTTCCCATAAACCCCTGCACCTCAGGCTACTGAGAAGCAAAACTCATAACATGGGTGACACTGTGTGTGTATATAAGGCACAGTGGGGTGAAAACTGCAGGCATGCTAGGCCCTGCTGAGGCCATGAAGCCTGCCAGCTTTCAGGGAGATAGGTGCAGGGGTTTCTGGTAAACTGTACCTCAGGCTGCTGACAAGCAAATCTCATGACATGGGTGACACTGTGTGTGTGTTAAGACGCACCCTCACTGGCACTGGGGCCTCTACATGTCGTGGTAGTGTGCCCCAATGAGGCCGCCTCCTCCCTGACAGCCTCAGCCCTCTCAACCACTTTAAATGACAACAGGTAAAATAGTAACTTAGTGAGCAGCAGCACAGTAGCACCAGCAGCATCTCAGGCAGCCAAACTGTCCCAGAGCCATTCTTTCCTCTCCTGCAGGAGCTTCTTCTCCAGCAGCTGCCAGAGAAGTCTCTGCCAGCCCCAGACCTGGGGCTTAGATATGCCCAGGGCCCTGTGCCCTTCCAGTTAAGTGCTATGGGTGTTGGTCTAAGAACATGGCATTGGTAGACAAGGTCCTTTCCTTTGTGTCAATCTAATCTGATATGTTTTAGCAGACCAACTGAATAGTTACAGAAATATATCTTAGCAAGTTTTTGGGTTGAAAAATCCTTTGTCAGGCTGAGGAAGCACCTGCAGTTGGTCTGTGTGTGTGCTATTCCTGGATGGAAGGAATAGTAAGAAGCAATATCTATACTGACTTCATGAGTTTCTGTACCTAGGAGGCTGATCACAATCTCCCCGAACAAGGCCTTCTGTTGCTCCACCAGCCTCTCGAGCATCAGGTATGTGGAGTTTCACCGAGTCTCCACATCCTATGATTTTGTGCTGCAGGATGTACAGCTCTGCTTTGTTTGTCCCACAGCATCTTGCTCCCCTTGATGCTCAGGTGTAAGTAGCCTGCCACCTTCCTGCATGTGGAAATGAGCTTGCTGGTGGTGCTGGTGCTGTCACCAGCAGCCTTGTCCCCCTCCAAGGCATCCCTGACAATGACTTGGACCTTGTATGCCACACAGCAGATGCCAAGAAAGTTGGCATCATGGACCACCTTGACCATATTGGCCCCATTGTTGGTGACCAAGAACCCACGGGTGAGGTTGCCCTGCCCAATGAGCCACCCCTACACCAAGCAGTTCATGGCCCCTATGATCTCTGTTGCTATGTGGGACTCATCCATCACCTCGGCTTGAAGGAGAGCCCACCAACAGCCTGACTGGTTGCATCAGTGCCCTGTGAGGGAGAGGTAGGTGTGATCTCCACCCCAGCTGTTCCAGATGTCCAAGGTGAAATGTAAGGCCACTGCAGACCTGCCTTGCACAGATCCTCCCTCAAGTACTCCCTGCATGCCTTATACAGGGAGGGCACCACCATTCTACTGAATGTGGTGTGTACAGGCACTTAGCAGGATGGGACCATGAGTGCCATGAGCTGCCTGAACCCTGGCTGCTCAACTAAGGACAGGGGCGGGCCACTGACAAATAATCTCCCCAATGCTCTGGGTGATCTCGTTCGGCCTTGCAATGTACCCCACTTTCTTTCCACCTTTCCCCCACTGTTCCAGGGTGGCCTGCCTCTGCTTTGGGGGGATGGTGGCTTTGGACTGAGAGGGGGACTTCACTTCGGGCATGCTCCCACTGGTGCCAGGCTGAGGAGGAGCAAGGGCAAGGGGGTGGTGCCTGCAGAAATGTATCAGCATCCCCGTGGTGCTCATGTGTTTTTTCCCCTTGCCACAGATGGTTTTGGCTCAGCAATGCAGGCAGATAGTGTATGTGGGATCATCTGCCAGCTTAAAATAATCCCAGACCGTAGTACCTGCTTGCTTATGGGGTGTGGGTGCATGTTTGTGTGCTGCAATTTCCCCCTCCTCAGCAGGGAGAGGCACAGGAACAGGAGGAGCAGACTCAGCTGAGCCGCTTGCCTCTGCAACCTCTAGCTCAGCTTCCTCTGAAGTGCCTTCTGGGAATGGAGACCTGGCTCTAGGGCAAACTTGAGGGATATGGAGCACAAACTCAGCTGATTCCCTCTCCTTCCCCAGAATTTCCCTTGCTAGGGGACTGAGATCCAGATCCAGATCCAGCTCTTCCTCTGGCACTTGAAGGGTCAGCATGAGAAGTGAAATGGGGGTTGGGGAGACTGTCATGCTGGTGCTGCTGCTTGTTGTCATGGTGGTCATGGTGGGGGTTATGGCTGGTGCTCTTGGAGGGGATGCAGTATCAGGCACAGGCAGTTGCACTGGCACTGCTCCCCTCTCCTTGCTGCTTCTGGAAGCCTCATCCCTGCTAGTTGTAGGAAAGAGGCTGTGTCTCTGTTTGTGGCGGGGGAGGAACTTACAGCTCTCCCTCTACCCCCTCTTCAGGCCCTCCGTGAAGACTTGCCAGCTGCCTTTTCACCACGCTTCATGGTGTGTTTCATAGTGTTTCATAGTGTGCTGTTTTTATACAAATACATACATATATGTGCATTCCTATATAAATTCTATAAGGTGTGTAGTATATGCTGCAAGGTATAAATGTATCTCCCTTCCTATATAAATTCTATAAGGTATGTATATGCTGCAAGGTATAAATGTATAGAAATAAAATGTAACTGTATCTCCCTTCCTACATAGAATCTATAGTGTAATATCCAATATAATTATAAAATTGAAAAGAATAAATCAATGAATATAGTAATAAAATAAAAGGGTCTAGAAAAAAGCAAAGTTACGGTGGAATCACACTTGCTAGGCTAGGCTAGTAAGTAGGAAATCATTCAAATCAATGCTAGTAGTAGCTTTCATTGTCTAACGCTCCTATGTTGCTGGAAGATAGCTCTGTAACTGTCAGACCCCAAGGCAGAAAGCAGGCTAGTTCAAACAATGCTGCCTTTTATGCTGTTTTTCCATCCCTCCCCCAGAGCACTGGGATTGGAAGGGACCGAGGGAAGGATCACAGTCACTGGCCAGCTACACAGTCAATATGAGAGCAGTC
>NW_005842566.1:48337-50274 GCF_000455745.1 Alligator sinensis | reverse complement strand
ACTCCTCTCCCTCCCTCTCCTTACTTTCTGTTTCCCTTCAGGTAAGCCCAGCTTCAGCTTGAAAACTCGAAATGTTTTAAAACTTTCCAAACATTTTTACTGCTCTTGTTTCATTTTGAAGCTGTTTTGAAGCCCTTCGTTTCACTTCAATTTCACTGTTTCAAGCTCGAAACAAGTCGAAAGTGTCAAAACGTAACAGCCAGCAAAATTTTGCACAGCCCTACTAGAATCCTCTGCCTTCTGCTGGCTGGATTTCTGAATGGCTTCTTGGGCTCCAAATGTTTTATTTTGCCAAAAAAACAATTGCATTCAGCCTGAATTCACAAATATTTCAGCTTGTCTGAAGCTGCATTTATCAGCAAATATACTATTCAATATAAAAAATTCCCCCAGCCCCACTGCTGACATTTTAAATGCTGACCCACTGTAAAACATTGTCTTGCAGAGACTGCTGCTGTTGTATCATCTGCTTTTGCAAGAGTAGTTTTACAAACTTGAATTAACATTTTTTTTATGCTGAAACAAGTGAGTTTCCTACAATGAGGGTGTCAAAGACATGGCCAACTGATCTGTTTCAACTAGTCTGAAGAGCTTTTGAAGACCTAGGAATTTGGAGGTGGTGTGAGTGGAGTTGGATCCATCACTCATGGGTGGGTCTAGGGTTTTGAAAAGTGGGGTGCAAGTGCTGTGGCACATCATCATAAATAACACAATACATGATTTTATCTAGTTCAAGGGAAACTAGAAACTTTAGTAATATGCTAGGGACTTAGCACTATAGTATTCAGCTTAAGATCAATGCAAAAATAAATATAACTGTTAAAATGTGTACTTTTTTTTAATATTATGGATAAAGTTTAAAAAACCACACAAACTCGGCAAGAATAATCAAAAAACTGATAGTCAAAAGATATTGTCTCATTAGTTCTGTAGTCATTATAGTTCAATGTACATCTCTTATTCAGATTCATAAAAGAAAATCTAGCCTTCATGGGCACACATGGGGGGCAGCAGGACTCATCCCTGGCTGCCTGGCAGCCGTGCTGCAGCTGCCGCATCACGCGGGTGTGACGTGGCTTGGCAGGGTGCCACACTCTATCTGGAAGCTGGGGGTGCTGCATCTGTCACCTGGCACTTGTTGCCACTCAGCCTGTGTGGCCCAGAGCTCTGAGAAAGTGAGTGGCATCCTGCCAAGCTGGGCACACCCGTGCAATGCAGTAGCATGGGTGCCAGGCAGCTAGGGCCAAGCCCCGCTGCCCCCCACATAGGAGAGCTGTTCCATGAAGCCCCGAGCAGCCCCAACCACTGCTGCTACTGCCAGTGAGTGTGGTGGGTTGGGGACAGGTGAGAGGGTGAGCGGGGAAAGGGGGAATGAACGGGGAGTTCGGGGAACAAACGGGAGCTGGGGCCAGGTGGGCTCCCCATGGTCCCCTCCCCCCCTTCTCCAGCCCCTGAAACCCTCCACTTACCTGGCATGAAGCCAGGTCCAAGTCCCTGCAACTTACACCACTGTCTGCCTTGCATGTGCAGGCAGTGTGTTTCAGTACTCAGGTGAGGGCCAGCTATAGAGATGCTCTGGCATGCTACCAGAGCATCTTTGTGGAGGACCAAGCCTCTGGTTGCCTCAGGGCATGATCTGGCACCGTGCTCTGCCCTGCTTTTTCCCCTTGGGTATTTTTGGCAGATTTGTAGTGCAGGGAACATTTTTTTTGTTTCTGCACATACCTCTTGCAGAGTCTCAAAGGGGATTGAGATGCTGCAAGAGGCACATGTGAAGTATTGAGATGCACGCTCATCTGGACACGCCCCCTGAGTGTCTTTACAGTGCCTCCAATACTTCATTGTCAGTCACTTCTACACCTGAGTTACCAAGCCTGAGATAAGATTTTTAGGTAAAGCTAATGTTTGCAGGGCTATAAAATACAAGAGGTTACCAG
>NW_005842566.1:44157-48327 GCF_000455745.1 Alligator sinensis | reverse complement strand
AAAACAGACATAAAAAATTCAGCCAAAAGGATCATTTAAAGAGTGGAACATTAAAACCATTAAAAAGGGTGGAGGGTTGGTATCACCTGTACGGTAGAGAGATTAGCAGGAGTCATGGAGATGATAATGAGCCATGACTGACTCTTTCAGCACAGCCTCAGTAGAAATGCTGCTGCCCTGACAGGCAGTTGGTTTTAAAAATAGGGTGGAACAGGAATCAAAGCGGGGTGGAGACATGCCAGTGTGTGTTTGTGCGGCGAGGGGGAGGAGTAACTGCAACTGAATGGAAACTGCATTGTAGGTAGGTTCACTGGGGTTGGGGAGATTGGGGGGATAAATAAAGCCCCTGGTCCCAGGTGGTAGGGGAGGAAGTCCTCCCATCCCCCCAAACCCTCCCATGGATCCTCCAAGGGACCCAATCCTGCCAAACCCTCCCAGACCTCACCAATCACTTGTGGATGCTGTCTGCCTCCTTGTTATCTCCCTCCCCCAATTCCCCACTGCAGATCTCGCTTGGCCCCCTGATCCCCTCACATAGTCTTGCTGCCCAATCCCTCCTGCAGATGCCACCTTCCCCCCTGATCCTCCCATGGATCTCCTGGCCCCACAACCCTGAGCCTGGTCCCCCCCCCAACCCCCCTCCTAGCCTCCCTCATCCCCTCTTACCTTAAATCAGGTGGCCATTTTTAACTTGATCTAACCTCCCCCTAGCCCCCTCAAATGTCTGTACCCAGCCTAAGAGAGTCATTAGATAAGTGCAGTTGAGCAAACCTTTTCATGCATATAATTAATTTCCCAAATAATGCAGTTTCTGTTCAGTTGAAACTACTTTGCACAATGGGGGTTGAATTCAGCAGAGTTTCAGTTGAAAAAAAATTTTTGAACAAGTCAAGACTTTCATTTTAATATTTCTTAAGTGAAATGTGTTGACACATATTGAGTATGTCACACACCCAGGACATCCAAAGCATGTATCTTGTTTGTTTTGTGTTGAGGGGGATGGGGAAAAATAGTAATTTTGAATTTATCCCAAATAATTTTTTAAAAATTCATAGCGTATTTAAACTTCCATTAAGTTCACAGTTTTAACAGCAAAGACATGAGGCTAAACATGTGTTGGCTTACAGTCAGGTGCATAGTAATCAGGACACTGAATTATGAAGCCGGTACTTTCAAAGTTGGGGATTAAAAGATCATCACTGTAACAAAACCATTTTGCCCTTCTGAGTACCTGGTTCTTCAGGCTTCATATTTTCTATTTCAAACTCATGAAACATAAGCTTCTTGCTCCAGTTTCATGCTTGCTCCAATTTCAGTGTTCTCTCTCTCTTCCTCTGAGCCAAATCTTAAAGTCAATACCACTTCTGCAGTTTATAGAAATACTAATTAAACAAATTCATCCAGGAACAGTTTGACAATCTTTCCACCCTTCATGTCAGGGCTCAGTGGATTCTCACCACTTTCCTTGATGGTAGCAAAAGGAACAGAGGAAGAAAAGAACCCTGTATTCTCAGTTTTCTGTCTTTAAATGCAGAATTATCATACCTTTGCTTTCCATCTTCTTTTCTGTCCAGTCTTCCCCTTCCTTTTATGCAGTATGTACATTTTCCCTCAGGATTCCCTGGATACCTTTTTATTAATTCTTAACAAGCTCTTTTTAGAACCCCAAATGCCTAGGAAGAGGGCAAATCCTGTTCTAGGCCTTTCTGAAGAGACAATGCCCTTTTATCAGTCTATGTAGGGTACTTGTAAATATGATCTCTATTACTGTGATATCTAGAGTTGCCTATACACATGCTCTGACATGTTCTAAATAATCAAGTCTGCTTCATGTTCTAATTAAAATGCTCTAGCATCACTGCAGAGTCATGTGTATAAGCTCCCATGGGTTTAAAAGTGACCACTGGGGCTCTTTAACTAAAGCTACTCTAATAAGCTTTAGTTAAAATGTCCCGCAGGCATTTTTAAATGTGCAGGGGGTTAATACATGTGATGCTGTAGCATTTTAATTAAAGCGGCTCTCCAGGAACCACTCTAGTTAAAGCACGACCCCCGCCACCCCTGAACACATGTATAGGCACCTTAGATGCTTCACTTAGTTGTTCTCACAACTCCTACGGGAGGTAGGGCAGGGATACCATGGGCAACTGAGATGTAGACAGGCTAAATGCCAGGTGCAGAAAGGAAAGTAGCCATCACTTGACATGTCTACATGTTCATTAATTCGCCATAATTACGTAATAATAAGTACTAACTTAATGCACCATAATTGCACTATTGCACTTTTAAAGTGACATTAATGTGCATTAGACTAAATCTACTGCACCTTAATGCATTAGCACGGGTTTTGCCAACTACACTAATGCTTGGTAGAATTAGTCTAATGTGCATTAAGTGTCTTGTGTAGACAGGCCTACTGAGTAGAATCCAGAATACTATGTTGTGTGCCTAGGCTTCTCTTCAGTTCTAGGGGAAAATCAAGCATGTCAAAATGAGAACCAGAGCCCACATTTTGACCAGGGAGCTACCTAGAGCTAGTAATTTGTTGTTGTCAGTGGAGGCAATCCCTCAATATAAGGATGACAGTTGTCCAGTAAATAGGGATCATCAGTCTGTAGGTGACTGAAGCCAGTCTGAGATCCTTATGCTCAAATGTAGGTGTAGCAAATAGTTCTGGGAGGAAGGAGTAGATCCTGGTGATGTCAGGTCACATCTCTTTCCCTGTCTCTCTTATCTATCCACCTCCATAGTGAGGCGAGTTTGCTTGAAATGATCTATGCTTTGTCAAATATCATGGTACCATTGGACATGCTTCAGTGCTTAAGTCTCCCAGGTTGAAAGGCTGAGTCTAAGGGTGTATCATAGACCTACCAGAACTCAAGACCCTGTAAATATGGATGTTTCTTCACTTAATCATTATTTTTAAATACCAGTACATTCACTGAAAAGGACTATTGCATAAATTGAGTCCCTTTACACAGACATTTGAAAATGTACCTCTGCACAAGGGCTAACTACTTTAAATGTTGTTTTTCTTCTTTTAAATGGAACTCCTTAATTAACAGCGACGGAGTGTGTGACTGGAACTCTGCAACCAGGTACTTCCACAAGTCAATCAAAAATTTAGCAAAAATTACCATATGTGTTAGAGGAAGCTGAACATTTTCTGGCTTTCCACACTGCTGAGGCAGCATCCTCTTACTGTTGATAAAAATTGCTTTGCAAAGGTTGTGCCTCTTTGGATTTATCACTATCAGCATGTGGCAGCATTTGGGCTTCCAGCAAAAAGAAAAAAATTCAAATGGAATTTTACAGTACTTGCTTTGGGGTGGTAGGGTAAAACTGATCTCTGAGCAGCCTCCAAGTCCCTGGAAACTCAGTCCCTGAGTCTTTCAGCTTTGTCACACCTCTCCAGCATTCCCACTGATTTTTTTTTTTCCACTTACTCTTTATTTTTCAAGGTAAGGTTGAGGAGAATGTTTTTGTTTCATTTTGGCTTCTTTTGATAGCAGGGTGTTTGAATAAGTGCAGTGCAAAATATAACATGTCTTTTTGCCATGTCTGAGCAGAGGAGTTGATTGCTGATGCAAGGTTTTGAAGAAATCTTATTGTAGAGAGAATCAGAGAAAATAAACTAATTTGTGCAATGGCTCTGAATGCTGAGACAGTGATGGTTTTGCAGCTGGAACAGTGGGTATCTGTTACAACAATCCATTGGAGCAGATCCTCAGCTGGTATAAATCAGCAGAACTCAGTTAACTTTGTTAGTGATGTGACACATCCTGACCCCAGATATAGTCAGATGCATCTTTATGGTAAATATGAAGTCTCCTGGCATAGTCTCACACCTTCAGGGGTTCCTTTGGCCTCAACCCCTCTCTCTGCCATTTGCTTCTTGACCTCAGAACAGGCTCACCTTCCTGACCTACAGTGCCTCAGCTTTACCCACCTCACCTAAACCTTGCAAGCTCTTAGCAGAGGGGATTTTGCTAGATAGAAGAATCACATCTTTAGCTGGTCATGTGTTCAGAAAGTATAGATCTCCCCTTCCTTAGTAGAGGCCTGCCAGTGTGGTCAAATGCTCCAAAATCACACTTACTGTTGGCAATATGTTATAAAAGATAACAAAAGGATTTATTATGAAAACAAGAGCAATCATGAGAACTCTTT
>NW_005842566.1:0-44115 GCF_000455745.1 Alligator sinensis | reverse complement strand
TTTCCCCATATGTTGAGAGACAGACAGAGATATAAGAGTAAACAAACAATAAAAGGAAATCTTGGAACAAAAATCTGATTTTCCCTAGGGTTACCATATTTCCGGGTACAAAAAAGAGGGCAGCTGTCACGTGCATGGTGGGGGGTGCAGGATATGACTATGGGGGAGGCAGTGAGATGCCAATGCCCTGCCCCTGCCCATTCTGTTGCCCCTCACTGCCAAGCCACAGCTCCCGACCCCCCAGCCCTGCTGCTGCCCCTCAATCCCAATCCACTGACCCCAGCCCTGCCAGTGCCCCTCACTCCCAAACTGCAGTCCCTGCCCCCCTGGGCCTTGATAGTGCCCCTCACGTCTGACCTGCAGCCCCCTGGTGCTGCCAATGCCCCTCATTCCCAACCCACAGTCCCCTGTCCTGCCGGTGCCCCTCACTCCTGATCTGCAACCCCCTGCCCCACTCCCACCCCTGTCGGAGGGGCCTTACCTGCCCCATCCTAACTGGGCCAGAGCACAGTGGTTCCAATTCATGCAGGTGGTGGTGGAGTGCATCTGGTCCCAGCATGGGCTGGAGGGAAGAGGTGGGGAGGCTCGTGGCCTGGGATGAGTCTGCACACATCTCTGCAGCTGGAGACAAGTATGTCTGTGCTCCCTGCTGCCTGCGATCACCCTCCCCCTGCTCCCACCAGTACAGCAAAGCAAAATCCCAGACATATGGTCAGATTTAAAAAACCCGCCTAGACAGAGGCTCAAAAAGAGGACATGTCTGAGAAAAGCCAGACGTATGGTAATGCTATTTACTAGGGGTGTGTGAAGTGGGCCCTATTTGATTGGATTTAGATTTGGCCTGTCAGGCACAGTGATTCAATTAATTGATTTGGATCATTGTCCCTGATTCGATTCAGCTGAATCTGAAGATTCGATGCTGATTCAGAGAATCAGCAATTCAGACATAGTCCAAGCTTTAAATGTTTATTCTACATACCTCAAGGCACCAGGCATGGCTTGTGAATGCTGCAATGCTGGGGTGGATGGAGCATCCCACAGAAGTGCAGTGGGGCCCTCCACATGCTCAGCAGTGGACCTGAAAGTGGATCAGAAGTACTTCCAGTTCACTTCTGGGTCCACCAGGGAGTGTGTGGCAGCCCCTACCCCATGCCCCTCCAGCTTGGTGATAGGCTGTGGGGAGACCCTAGGTGCCCCCCCCCCATACCCAGGAGGCACCAGTTACTGAGCCAGGGGGACACAGGGAGGCCCCCCAGCGCACTCACCAGTGGACCCAGAAGTGGACCAGAAGTGCTTCTGGTCCACTTCCAGCTCTGCTGCTGAGCATGCCAGAGAGCCCCCCGTGCTCCTGTGGGACACTCCATGTGCCCCAGCATGGAGCATTCATAAGCCACCTGCTACCTAGAGGTTTGTAGAAAAAAACATTTAAAGCTGTGTCTATGTCCAAATCTCTGAATCTTTCTGGATCTCTCTGAATCGATTCAGAGGGTTCCAATTTAATTCGGAGAGATTAAAGGGTCCTCTGATTCGATTCAGATTCAGAGATTCCACCACTGAATCGGGCCACATCTCCACTGAATCGAATCAGGGACTGAAGCTTCGCACAGCACTACTATTTACCCTGCACCCTTAAGCCTAAAAATGCAGCTCCTACTCAGCTCAATGGGTTAGAAAGTAGCTGCTGCCTCTGAGCTTCCTGTCATGGCTCCCTATAAGTTCTCCTGTCAGCCTGCTTCACTCATCCCACTGGCTAAGGGACCAATGCACCTTATGCCTAGAAAATTTTAGACAAGCCCTAGGTCTCACAGCAAGGTTTAAGTATGGTTTCTTATTTGGACATTTATGTACATATACATAATTCACTAACTTCCTGCGGAGGCCATACTGTGCATATAACTTCCTTCCCCCCCCCCCCCCCGGGGGGGGTGTTTTTTTTCTTCCCGGAGGGTGTATTTGTTTACTAGACCAAAAGTTTTTCCTGATCTAATTATGACCAGGAGAATATTTACATTCTTTCAGACATAGCCCAAGGATACTGTCTCTCACTTAATTTTCCCACTGTGATAAATATCCTTCCCTGAATAGCTTGGATAGCCGGGTGCTGTTCTTGCTACAGGCTTCTCCTTTTAAAATGTAAATTTGTCATCCTCTGGAAGGGCCTGGATAAAGTGCCTCAGATCAGGCCTGCAAGTGTGAATAGGGGAGGAACACATAAATTAATCATTGCTCTACTAAACAGCCATGGCCAAAATATGAAACATAAACATTACATTCATATCAAATACCATGATTCATATAGACATAAAAATGATCAGTTTAAATATAGCTTGTTGCTACCTATGTGTAGAGACTGGCCCATGGGAGTGATCATCCTCAACCGTGAGGGATCATTGCCACCACCGATGTAGAGACTACATGTGACATACCAGTAAAACAAATTCAAGAAAACATGTATTACATTCCACTAACACCTTGAAACAGTGACAATGCATAGGGGGTGCACAGGGGTACACATTCACTGCCTGAGAGCGCTGGTGTACCCCCCTGAAAGCCAGTGTTCCTGGGCGGGGGGCAGGCAAGAGCACTGGTGCCCCCCCAAGAGTGCCAGCTGGGGAGAGGGGCACCAGGAGAAGCAATCCCCGTGGTCCTACCATGGCTGATTGTGCCACTTCCAGGTCAGTGCAATCTGCTGTAGGGGACACCCTCCCCCAGTCGGTGTGGTTTGCTGTGGGGGACCTCCCCCCCTCCCACCTTCCTGGTCACTGACAGCCTGCTGGGGGGGCAAGTGCCCCCCCCAGACTCAGGAGGCATCAGTTGCCCATCCTCAAAATATTGTGGGTTTATGACAACCATTCCAGTTTACAACACCTGAGGTTCTGGCCCTATAGTTTGTTTTTAAGGAAAAATACAATTTGAATTTAAATAAAAATGCTGTACATTGAAAAATGTTCACTAGGATTTGATCCTTTTTAGATAATATTCAAAGTGTCAACTTGATTTCAGTAGAAGTTTGGAGCACTCAGCATCTCACTTAATTTGTATTCCATACACTAGGAAGCACAGTATTTCCAATGCATGCTAACCTTGGCTTCATTTTATCCTGTGGTATGCATTTCCTCCCACCCCACCTTTTGTTTTTGAAAAAAATTATTTCTAAATATAGAGAGTTATATATACAGCATCTAGCATAATCTTTCCTTCACACCCTTAAACCACCTTAAAAGCCTATGCACCCATTACAGTAAATGTACCCCCACCCCCACCCTCCAGCACACCCATCCACAGTCCTTTCCCTAACACATTCACAGTTTCTTAGCCCTAACCCTGATTTGGGCATGCATCCCACCTGCAAGGTTGAGAGAGCTGAAGAGGGCTCTCAAACCTAGAACATATTTGAGATTATTTTACTGGGTCTTCCCCTGTATAGGGTTACCATACATCCAGGTTTTCCCAGATATGTCCTCTTTTTTGGCCCCCTGTCCTTGTGTCCAGGCAGGTATTTAAAATGCGAACAAATGTCTGGGTTTTTGCTTTGCCTCTGCTATCCCAGGCACTAGCAGCTTGGCTGCTTGGGGCTGAGAGCAGTGGGCTAAGTGATTGGCTGTCAGGGGTCACATGCTCTTTGCATAGGCCCTGGGATGCTGCTCCCAGGTAAGAGACATAGTGTGTGTGTGTGTGTGTGTGTGTGTGCGCGCGCGCACGTGCATTATGTTTTGGGAGTGAGGGGAACCAGCAGGGTATGGGCATACCCCCCCCCCCCCCCACAGGTGTCCTTTTTTAAATACTAGAAATGTGGTAACCCTACTGTAGCACCAAGTAAAGCTTTTACTCTAAAGCAGTGTGCCTCAACCTTTTCTGGACTTAAAGCACCCCTTACTGGGCTTAAGGCAGCCCTCATTGGATTTGAGGTACTCTTGCATAACTTTTATGAACTGAATGGTACCCAATGTTAAAAAACTCACTTATGGATTACAATGCATGCTTCCTTTCAGAGGCACCTGACAATGGGAATGGGGCAGGGACATCCTGAACCTATGCTCACCTGCTTAGTTTAGCTGCCTGCCGTCTCCTGACACCTCACTTATTTCCTCACACCTCATGGCATCCTTCAAAAGATCTGGTGGCACCCTAGTTTGCCCCAGCACCCTCATTGAGAATCACTGCTCTAAAGTCTTCCTTGTGCATTTGATCCTTCACATTACACCCAGTTCAATACAGCAGACAGGGAAGCTATGAAAGTTAATCCATTTTGGAGATGGATCACTGCTGATGAGTGTCCTTAGCTACAGGTCAGTAAGTGCAAGATGGACAAGCATTCCAACACTCTCCTCTGGAAATAATTCCCTTAGAAACAGTAATTGATAAACACTCAGTCTTTCAGCTGTCCATCTACTTTAATGGTAGGGAGCCTGCTCAAGATTTAGTGATGTCTTGGCTCTAGGCAAGGCATAGCTGCCAGACAATGATGGTTTTTCAATGAGAGGCTTGAGGAAAAAATCAGACATACTGGCTCTTGTGAGGGAAGATCTTCTCAGTACCAAACATTCATACACTGGCTTCTCAAGCTGCTTTCCACTTACGTACCCCTGCTGACATTTGAATGCCAAAAAACAGAAGGCTGTGCAAAGGCAGAACATATGGGGCCAAGGAATAAGAGAGGCTGTGTATAATTGTTCATTGCACCCAGTCTACAGTCACATTTAAAATGAATGTAGACTGGGAGTGGTGTATGCAGCCATTTGCTGCTCTCAAGAGCCATGCAGAAAGTCCAGGGTATGTAACATGGGTCCATGATTGGGGTGGGTGGGATTAGGGGGACCAGTGGGTCCATGGCAGGTTCGGATGGTTGGGGAGGGAAAGAATTGGGGAAGTAAGAATAGCCCAGTCGGGTTTGGGAGGGTGGAACACAAAGAGACATTTGCAAGATCGGGTCAACCCTTTCTTAGATCCCCTTAGCCCAATCTCTATCTAAATTAGGTACACTAATTTAGATTGGGTAGGCAATTTTTTGGATGATTTAAGCCCTCTGCATGGCTGTACAGTCAAGC
This sequence comes from Alligator sinensis, assembly GCF_000455745.1. Lineage (NCBI taxonomy): Eukaryota > Metazoa > Chordata > Crocodylia > Alligatoridae > Alligator > Alligator sinensis. Next base: position 39,067 of record NW_005842566.1, on the reverse strand, counting down.
ATTTAGATTGACCTAGCCTTGTTAGGTCGATCTAAATGTAACACCTGTACATACCTGTAACAGGGAGCCTGGGGCTCCTGTTACTTTAACAGTGCAGCTGGCTATGTGGAGTGCAGCAGAGGAGCACAGACTTAAGTAAAAGAGAAACTCCTGTGTGTGGCTGGGGAGCCACCTGACAGGAAGAGGCAGGGCTTTGAGGCATATAACCCCATCTGCTGAGTTAGAAGGGGCAATCTGTTCCTGCATGCTGCAGGGAGAGGAGCTCCTGAGGAAGTTGGCTGCCTAAAACAGGCCCATGGACACCCAAGCTCCCCATGAGAGTGAGACCAAGAAAACTAAGAGGGAAGTACTGCTTGTGGTGGGGTACTGACCCACAGTGCTGACAGACTAGTGGGTGTGCGGGCCGAGAGCGACCCGAGCCCTTTTCCGTGCTGCACGCGGGCTGTGGCCAGCAGCCCGGGCACGCGGGATCGGAGAGGGTGGGCGACGAGCTGGAATTAGGCACAAACGCTTAGCGGTAGTTTTAAAGATTGTTTACTTACACCGAGATGGCAGTGGTGTAGGCTGGAAAACTTGCTTGAGTTGCGGTTACAGACACAGACAACACGAACGGTCACGTGGAGTTTGCTAGGCTCCACGGAACAGAGCTCCGGATGCTCTGGGTGAACGCGCCACCAAAATCGGAATCGTAGATACGTCTTATAAAATTTGCGCTCAAAGACGGGAAGAGGTGGGCGATGGATCAGGTCACCAAGCTCCTCTGAATCTCACACAGGGTCTCTATTACCCTGCTGTGTATCCAGAGTCCCCACGAGATGGATGTGGAGTCCTCTTCGGCTTGGGCGGAAACTACTCAAGCCACTTATATGCTAACAGGCCAATCGTTAGCCGCCACGTGGGAATAATTTAAAACTAGCCAATAGCGGGGAACGAATTTGCATACCGGTGGCTGGAACTCTTTTGCACCGTGCATTTCTCTTGCAACTTGAGCAATGCACTCTACAAAAGAAGCTGCAGTAAGGCGGGAAACTCGTCCCTGCACCGGGGCTTTCCTCTGCAACAGGAAACTTTCCCGTGCAATGAAGCTGCAACTTGGCGGGGATAATTCTGGTGCCAAAGCACACACAAAATCATGCCTTTGGGTCATGACAGTGGGAAGTAGTTTGCCTATATTTCTGTTATGTTTAAGTTTGAAACTCGAGGACTGGGTTGTGGCTACAGGAGAGGCCATGGGGCACTGGAGAGGCACCCAGCTGTAGAGAAGAGGAGAATATGGTGATACTTACCGAGTGTCGGCAGGAGCTGGCAGAGGAACAAAATGCTCCCCGGGAGCTGCAGTTCTGGAGCAGCTGCTCCATAAAGTGAGAGCAGCTCTGGAAGGAAAGGGAGAAAGAGACAGACCCAGATGTAAGGGGAATGGAAGCTATGCATCCTGGAACCCAGGAGGAGGGGCAGGATGATCGCAGTGGCAGCGAACCAACAGCCAGCTGGCTAAGGAGCTCCAAAGCTTCCCTGAACCTCACCTTTCATTAAGTTAACCCAGAACCTCATACCAACATACAGCTGCCTTGCCAGGATGAGGGATGTCAGGGACAGAGTAGCACAGCAACCACCTAGCCAGGGTCAGGGACAGTGGGGGCAGAGCAGTGTGCAAGCAGCTGGGAGCAGCACATAAGCTGCCTAGCCAGTGTCAGGGACCCCGGGGCAAAGAAGCACATAAATTGCCTAACTGGGGTCGAGGACCCTAGGGCCTGCCACGAGACCACGGCGCAAAGCCTAAGAAGGCAAGACCAGAGCCTGGGGCATAGAAGCTGAGGTCTAGGACAGTGGACCTGGGCTCAGGGGGCCCTGCTAGAGGAAAGAGGCTGAAGCCAGGAAGGCAGAAGCCCCAACAAAGGTTTGAGGTGAGGGAGCAAGTGTGGAATCAGTCCCAGGGGCCCCCCACCCCTCCAAATACTGATTGACATCTGCACGGCATGGGCATGGCTTCAGGGGAGGATATAAGCCATGATTATAGTCCCTAAGGCACAACCAGGGACTTAAAGGGGAAACCTACCCCATAATGTTGGGGCAGAAAAGCTCTAAAGACTATACACAGAGGAAAGGCACCCAGGAAGAGGCTACCCCAACCTCTGGAGGCAGCTCCTCTAGTTAAAAGATCTTAAGGTCAAGACATGGAAGATGAGAGACAGGAGGTAAGGGAGGCCAGGGATCATGGTCATGTGCATCTGACCCCTATGGGGCATCAGACACCATGTGGGTCACCTGAGCCTGTCACAGTATCCAAAAGCTCTGTGTCTGCTTCATTGTGGTACTGATTTTTGATTGGGCCATTTCTGCAAATTAGCTTTACAAATAACAACTTAGTGGAATGGTTACATATGAAAACACATTATGATTATTGGAAGGGTATAGGGGAAAGGTACCCTAGCAGCAAATGGCGTAAAAGAACATTATGCAAAGCCTCAGAAGGAACTCTGTAGAGAACCCCCTCGAAAGGATGGTAATCAAGAAATGTTGTAAGTTTTTGCCCACAAAAATTTGCTACATTAATAAAGTAACGCTGGGAAGGTTGATCTTAAAGTGCTCATTACTTTGCATGTGACCGGCAAAAAAGGGCAATGGACTGCCCCATACAAACTAGGTAATTTGGTCATGGTAATCTACTAATAGGAATTTCATCCCTTGTCATATGGCTGGCCACGTTAAAACTTCCACCAAAATCATCATTATCCACCATTGCTTATTTAAAGCTACATTCCATAAAAAGTCCTAACGTGAGTTTAGTGGAGATATTGAGATTATAGTTTAATATGCTGCTGGTAGTGCAGGTCAAAATTTCTCTATGAAAAATTGTGTTTTCAATAAATAAAACTCATCATGAAATATTTCAGTCAAAAAAAATCAAAGCTGTCAATCAAAGCATTCAGGTTTGTGATGAAATCTTGGTTTGAGGTTGCTGATTTTGACCAAATCTTGAACTCTTTTCTAGAATAAATACATTCGATCAACTCTGGTTAGTAATAGTTTTCTTCCTTATTTCCTTTCTCTTAATTTTGAATGAGCAATTTTAAATCAAGGTATTTTTTTCCCTAAAAATATATGCTTTACAAACAAGAATTAGTTCAGAAAAGCCTTATAACTTGTGTTATACAGGAGGTCAGACAGAATAAATATAATGTTCTGTATTTATAGTCCATGAAAAACTACTAAGTTTTCATGAAAATTAGCAATGTGTAGTAGAGAAGTGCAGCCTAGTAGAAATGGACTTGCCTTGAAAGTACAAAATACTTAGATATAAAGGAGTATTTGGTTCTGGATTGTGCATTCATCTCATTACAGCAATAGGCACGGTATAAAATTTTGGATTAGGATTTTGGTTTTAAGCCTTACCTCAAAATCTAGGAATGTTTGAATATAGGGGTGTATTTTAAGCCCATCTGCCCTTTTTGGCCTTCGTAATATGCTAATGTTAATTACTAAAATGTTTCTCTGAAACTCAAAAATTAAAAATAAGAAACTAATGCTATGCTTTGTAGGAGATCATCGTTCCAACAATTCCTTCATGTAATTGTACATATTTAGAACATATTTTTATTGATTTAGATAAACTTCATTAGGGCTTGTTACAATCCCAGATACCCTTCATTTGGGAAGGAAAAAAGCATAAGAAGCAATAACAGCCTCAAATTTAAACACAGGTATATCTTGGCTCCCAAAACAAAGGCACACCTGAGTCAACTCAGGAGTTGGAACTGTGTGAGCTTTCCTTAATATGCTTCTAAGAAGAAAGAAGTAGAAAGTGCTAGAGAAACAAATAGAAAGCACTAAGAAAGCCACAGACCCAGCCTGAGTAACCACTAAATACAGCCCTGAGGAAAGCCTCACAAGAGTGCTTTAGGGCTGAGTGCGAACTGAAAGAAATGTAGAGCATTTAGGAAAGAAGCTCGTCCTTGATGTTGGATTCCTTCTTTGTCCAGACAAACAGAATCTTGCACCTTCTCTGTTAATGAACAAGGTTGAACCAGAGAAATGTGAATCTACCATTACTTTCCACTCCTATCAGGAAAAAATATCCGTCTCTGGTCAACTTTGATGTTGTTCTGGTCAAAAGGAGTAACAATATTATTCAGCTAGTAGATGTTGATATGTGAAGTGTACTTTCATACAGGTTTGGTCCCTGGTATGGAAAGCCATATTCAAAATGACACCCTGACTTCTGAACCTTGGATATTTTAAAACATAGCTTTTTCCCTCTCTTCAGTGGAAGGTTTAACTTTTCCTCCTCAAATTACCATCAAGAGAAAGATCCTGGAAGTAGTTCAGCACTTCCCTTACCTCAATAGCCACCTCTCTCAGAGAGTGAACATTGAAGAGATCCAGAATAAGATCCAGTGCAAAAGTGCCTTCTTTTGGGAAAGTGCTTCAGTGTGTCTTTCTTGATCATGATCTCCAGAAAGACACCAAGATCCAGGTGTACAACACAGTATCACCCCCATTTTCTTCTACAGATGTCAAAGGTAAGTGACCTACCGTTATCATCTCAAGAGTCTGGACAGGTATAACCAACAATGCTTCTGGACATTCCTCCCCATCAAATGGGAAGATTGCCAAACAAATGCCAGCATGCCTGCTGAAGCCAGTGTTACCAGCACAGAGGTGGTTGTCCTCAAGGCCAACTTTGCTGGACCAGACATTGTGTGAAGATGCCCAACTTGACTCCCAAAACAAGTGCTCTACTCCTAGATGCTACAAGGACACATTGAAGGCATATCTCAAGAAAACAGATGTCAACATCAAGAACTGGGAGGAGCTGACTAATGACTAACGCTAATGGTGCTGCAACCTCAACCAAGCAGCAGCCTGTTTCAAGGTAAAGTGTATTGCCCTTGAAGTACCAAAGGCAGAGAGGTGGAAGGAAAAGGAAAAGAATCTCACCCTATGGTCTACTCTCCCCTAAGGAAAATCCCATGGATGGATCTGTGGCTCTGATTGGACTCTTAAGTCAACTCAAGACCAAACAAAGAGCCATGGTAGAGATCATCCTCAAACTGAGGGATTGCTGACAATGATTGACTTGAAGCCTGATCATGAGAGGTAAAAAAAGTTTGCTTGCTCAAAAGGAATTGTTCTCCTAGTTCTGAATGTTTTTACTACATCTCTCTTTTTTGTCTGAGCAGAATTTAATACAGCAATCTCAGACAAGATTGTTTGCAGAAAAACAATATAGCTGCTACAGAGAATATGTCTTGGATTAGCCCACTCAATTTTAACTTGGAAAAGGCTTTACTGATCGGCACATAAAACGCCCGGGACAAGATAATGATTAGATATGAGCATCCTTCAGCAGCTGCAGTCCTTAATATCATAAATGATAGGGGTGTGTGAAATGGGCCATATTTGATTTGGATTCAGCCCGAATTGGGAGACAGTGATTTGATTCATTGATTTGGATCACTGTCCCAATTTGATTCGGCCGAATCCAAATCTGAAGATTCAATGCTGATTTGGAGAATCAGCAATTCGGTCATACACACAGCTTTAAACCTTTTTTCTATATACCTTGAGGTACCAGGTGCAGCTCCTGAATGCTGTGATAGTGGGGTGGATGGAGCATCCCACAGGAGTGTGGGGGCCCCCCCAACATGCTTGGTGGTGGACGCAGAAGTGGAACAGAAGTACTTCCGGTCCACTTCTGGGTCCACTGCCGAGCATGTGGGGCCCCCCCAAATACCTCCCTGGCTCAGCAATTGGCCGTGGGGGGACCCCAGGTGCCCCCCAAACTCAGGAGGCACCAGTCACCAAGCCAGAGAGTGGGGGAAGGGTCCCATGTCCATTCCATGCCAGACCCAGAAATGGACCAGAAGTGCTTCTGGTTCAGTTTCCAGGTCTACCGCTGAGTGCACTGCCCCCCCCTCCCCTGCACCTCTGTGGGTTGTTCCATCTGCCCCATCTCAGCATTCACAAGCCACTTGATACTTTGAGGTATGTAGAAAAAACATTTAAAGCTGTGTCTATGTCTAAATCATTGAATCTCTCCAAATCTCTTTGAATCGATTTGGAGGGTTCCAATTCAATTTGGAGAGATTAAAGGGTCTCCTGATTTGATTCGGATTTGGAGATTTGGCTGCCGAATCGGACTGAATCTCCGCCAAATTGAACCAGCAACCGAACTTCACACAGCCCACAAACATATGACACCCACAAACACTCTTATCTCTGGGTCAGGATATACAGTTTGTCTTGTTGTATCATCTATCTCACATGCTGATTTCACCTCACTTGTCTTCTCACGTGTGTGATTTTAAAAAGTGCCAGGCATAGAATCTGTTATGCAGGAGTGGGATGGCACCTCCAGGTAGAAGGTGCCACCAAACAAACAATTAGTTTTCTTTGACATTAAAGTAATCTTTCTGCTCCAGTTATAGTCATCAAGGTAGGTATACTTACTTTGATCCCTATTAAATGTAGGTTCAAACTTGTTCCATACAACTGTAAAATTGGAATCTGAATTGATCTCTTCTTTCTTTATAGACTCTTCAAGTCTCCTTAGGTTCTTATACAACACCTATCACCATAATTTTTAAGGATCTTCCAGAGATGCATTAAGTGATGCCATTAGGAACTGTCATTTGTTCACAACAAAAAGTCTCAAAGGTCTCACAAATTTTCCTCCTTGCCCTTTTTTATTGTCTTTCAACACACCCATTGAAAAAGAAGGACCTTGTTGTTTGGGCCTTCCAAACCTTCAATTCTAGACTTTGCCATAGACCTCCTGCTTAAATTTAGACAAGCTACTTGGGATAAGAATATACCTCATCTGTAGTGATCCTGAGAATGGGGCTAAGAACTAAGTCCCACCCACTTGTGCACATGCCACATGCTCCACATGCAATAAAATGTGCAGTGTGTTTTTGGTGCATGCTAAGCTATACCCTCAAGATCTCAGTTTTGGGCACATACTTAAGAGCCTCACTAGACACCCATGGGACCACTCTAACAATGACCATGTGACATTTTGAGTGTGTGGCATGTGTACAGCTGGTGTGTTTTCTTCAGTCACCATGGAGGCAGTATAGACATACCTTTAATTATCTCTTTCTGTCTTTGTGGCTCATTTCGCTCTCTGTAAAATTGGATAAAAACACAAATCTTCTTTCTCTTTTTATCTGTCTTGCTTGTAAGCAACTGGGGAAGAACTGTCTCGTACCTTGTACAGTTTCTATCACAATAGCACCCTGATCTTGCTTAGCACCCTTAAATAATAACTGCAACATGAATAATAATAATTTATGACTAAATCTGACAGTAGGAGATGTAGGATCTTATAACCCATTAGGAACCACCCACACTAGAAAACACATTTTACACCTCAGTGAATTGTTCCTACATAAATATTTTACTGTTGAAGATAAAAAGCACAGACGCTTTGAATAAAAGGGCCCATTGAGAAGTTCAGAAGAAGAAAAAGGAAGAGCAAAGCAAATGAGTTGTATCAAGTAAATGTGTACAATGTACAACAGGGTAAGTTCACTAATTAACAAAAGGAAATGAAAGCATCCGTTATGTTCTTTTCTGTCAACCTACCCCCAAATATACAAGAATATATGAGATTCAGGAAGGAAGAGAAAATAGGCACATCAAATAGCTCTAGAATTCAATGACTCCTATAGGGAAAGTAAAAGGAGGTGCCCATTTAATTGAAGCATTTGGCAGGTTTATTTTCAACTCTGCCCCCTCCTCCCCCCTGCACCCGCTCCACAAAGTAGCTAAATAATAAGCATACATTCAATTTCTATTCTTGCTTGCTGAAGACGGTTTTAAGCAGAGGTTTACCAACTATAACACCCTGGGTTCAATATACAACCAAACTACTGCTAGCCCCTCCCCTGTTCCCCATCCCCCACCCCTCCTTCACCACCAGTGTAGTTTCTTTATAATCATGTCTTTTGCTTTCACTGGGGGTAGTAGAAGCACAAAAACTTGGACATTTATTCAACAGATGCTGTACTAAATAGTTTGCCTGGTTAGAAGCTTCGCTTTTTAATTTTTAACACCATTCTAGTTTTACAGAGCATTTATTCATAGCAAGGATGGCACTGGTAATCTACGGATTGTAGATTCAAATTGGATAGAATATTAATGACATTTGCATCAGGGATAAATTCCATGGGTAAGAGGAAACACAAGGTAGATTTCCTTCTAGATCCCTTCCTAGTTGGGGGACAGTTTTAAAGACCATTTAAGTGAGCTTAATCATCCTTTTCTAAGTTTATTTCAGCTCTTTGGAAGAAAAATTTGCTTTTTCAGTTGTGATATTTCACTTCCCTCCACATTGAGACTCTTCCCAGAACTATAATCTTTCACAGGGAACAGCATAAACTTCTCAGTGGAAAAAGAAGAGAATGACTTTTAGGTGGTTAAACTATATATTATGAATAGCTTGTCTCTGCATTGGAAGCCTATTTTTACTCTTGGTGAATTGATTGCTATTTGATCCTGATTCATGGAAATGCAAGCATTGTTAGCAAATGTTGACTGAATAGCCTTTGCAAACAAGTGTCAGACCACAGCTTATCCACAAACTACTCTGTTCAGTTGTTCCGGATTTGTGGTATATTTTCATGTCATTACGGTAAATCATCTGAAATGGTCTCTGCACCCTCTCTAGATGATCACAACATTTAAATAACACGAGACTATTAGTGGATAATGCAGTTTGGATTTGAATTTTCTGCAAAATGTAGTATTTCTCACTTGTTTCATAAGCAATAAGGGATGTAGCAAGCTGGCAGCCATAGGAAACCAGTCTTTTTCTCAGCATGCTGAGTGTTTATGCTCAAGCTCTCCAGTTTTATGTGCAAATAGATTATGCCCTGCAGACATTCTTGAACCCCTTGTGCCACACCAAATAACATTCCTCCCAAAACCTGATCTTCTTTCTCTATTTGCAGTCCACTCTGAAAAGTTCAGGATTTTCCAACATCTTCATGGTCCAGAGCAATAGTTACAGCAGGATTGAAAACTGGGGGTATAAGCCACAATATTGGAAATGTGAGGAAGTAGGAGGGTGAAGCTAGGTATGGGGGAAGGCTGGAATAGGAGTCTGGCCACCTAGGATCCAGTCTGGCTATGTAGTATCCAGTGGAGAAAAGGCTAGGGAGAACTAGGGAATGGAAAGGGAGATTAACTTAGTTTTATTGGGGCAGGTGAAGGTCTGAAGCAGAAGCACTGAGCAGATACTTGTCAGACTCTTTTCACAGCCGACCGAGAAAGAGGTGTAGTCACATAGGACAGGATTTCATGCAGAGCAAGACCTATCCCTGTTATCTTATGGCACTCACTCATGACAAATTGGAGTAAATTTGGTGGCTACTACAACCAGTCCTGGCTCTAGCTCTGACTCTCTCTGTAGCCTTATGCAAGGCACTTAGCCCCTCTGATTTTGAGTTTTCCACCCTGCCAAATGTTCAAAAAAGGAGAGAGAGAGAGAGAGCACCAACACAATGCAATATTAAATCTTTATCCTCTCCTTCATGCATACAGTCATCTCTTTTCAATAACTTTTAAGAATTTACTCTATTGATCATCATACCATAGAGAGACTTTTCAGTTATATAAGGATGATTATTTCTTATGCCAGGGGTCTGTTGAGAACAGTTAATCTTTGTAAAGAGCTTTCACAATGAAAAGGCCCTGTGAAAATGTTGTGGAAACATGAAAGAGAAATCAGGTGACTTGCAAAGCTATTGGTTCACAATAGGGTAATGTTTGTGGTGCTGTAAATAGGAAGGAAGATAGGTTCTGCCTTTGTAATATGTTATGTGCCATTGAGGGAAAGTTAATCTCTGAATGTGTCAGGGCTATGGGTTGTAGCCGTGTTGGTTTAAGGACATGAGCAGACAAGGTTGTTTGGGTAAATCTGATATATTTTATTAGACAAACTCAAATAGTTGGAAAAATTCTTCCTAGCAAGCTTTTGGGCACAAACACCCTTCGTCAGGCTGAGGAAGCATCTGCAGATGGCCTGTGCTTTTCCTGGGGAGTCAGATGTTAGGCAGGCTATAATGTGTCATAAGTAATCAAATCTTGCCAACCTCATCACCAGAAGCAAACTTCCTACGGCCCAAAACACACTGAATGGATCCAGACCATGCTGGGACAAGAAATGTAAAACCTGCCAACATATCTCCACCACCCCCAAAATTACTACACCCCACAACAGGACCATCACCATTCCTGGATCTTACACCTGCACCTCCAGAAATATAATATATCTCATCCAGTGCACCAAATGCCCTGATGGAAAATATGTAGGAGAAACCAAATAACACCTGCGCACCAGAATGAATGCACACCAAAAATCTATCAAAGACAAAAATACTCAATTACCTGTGGGAGCACATTTCTCACAAAAAAAAACACTCTTTCTCCAATCTCTCAATTCTAATCCTCAAAGGGAATTTACAAAATACCTTTCACAGATAAGCCTATGAACTTCATTTCATCAATCTATCGGATACAAAAAATCACAGACTAAATATAGACATTGGATTTATGACACATTATAACCCGCCTGACATCTGACTCCACAGGAAGCACCCAGACCATCTGCAGATGCTTCCTCAGCCTTACAAAGGGTGTTTGTGCCCAAAAGCTTGCTAAGAAGAATTTTTCCAACTATTTGAGTTACTCTAATAAAAGATATTGGATTTATACAAATAACATTGTCTGTCTCTGAATGTGTGGAGTTCTTCAAGAGGGTACATAATGAGATTTCTTTTGTCAATCCTTACATATATCCCAACTCTTCACCAAAGAGAAAAAGCCAAAATGGCTGTTAAAGTACTTATATGAGACCCATTATTACATTACAATTGTAAGTTTGCGTATCCATATGAAGGAAGCATTCTTGTGAAACTGAGAAGCACAGACCTGACAAAAATGTGTGACAGAGTACAGATTTCATCTGTGGCCTGCTTGTACTTAAGTTACTGCTCCAACCATTGGACCATTCTTTCTCTTACATCCAAAGATGCTGCTAAGATTCTCTTGTATGATAAATGACAAAAATTAAAGACTTGATAAGGGATATATTAATGTCAGTGCACGTCCATATAAATGCAATTACAGAAGATAATGAAAAGTCAGTGCTTTACAAATAGGAGAGAAAGGAATTAATTTAATAAGCTGTATATTTATCAAGAAGCCGAGCAAAAATGGAGCCCTGCCTTTTTTTGGGAGTGTACTTTTTAACCATGGTAATCTAGGATGAAATTAAACATGTACAGGACACAGCAGTGTGCGGGCCGGGAGCGATCCGGGCCCTTTTTGTGCTCTGTGTGGGCTGTGGCCAGCAGCCCGGGCACATGGGGTCGGAGAGAACGGGTGACACGCTAGAATTAGGCACGGACGCGTAATGGTTGATTTAAAGATTGTTTACTTACACCGAAGATGGTCGCAGTGTAGGCTGGAAAACTTGCTTGAGTTGCGGTTACAGATAGAAAAGGTGAGAGACGGACTAGAGTTCCTTCCCGTGAACATTCTTCTAGCCCATCCGGTTGGAGGCTCTAAACCGCGAGCCCGTCGCGCCAACCGAAGAAAGTACTCGAAACAAAGAGCTCTGAATACACTCACACGAAGTTTGCTAGGCTCCGTGGAACGAAAGCACGCAGGGAAGGGTACGTCGAGGGATTAGGCAGCGACGGGGAGAAGAATCGATAGGTGATCAGTTTATCGATCAGCAGCCGCAGGTCAAATCTCCGTAGGGGCACTCTGCAGCGTGCTCAAAGTTCTCCGACTTGGGCGGAAACCACCCAAGCCTCTTATACGGCTAGCAAGCCAATCGCTAACCGCCACGTGGGAATATTTTAACACTAGCCAATAATGGGGCTCGAATTATAATACAAATGGCGGGAACTCTTTGCAACGTGCACCTCTTTTCTGCAGCTAAGAAATGCACCCTGCAAAGAAAGCTACGGGTGGCGGGAATTCTTTTGCACCGGGGTTCTCCTCTGCAGCAGAAAACTCCACCGTGCAAAGAAGCTGCAATTTAGCGGGAACAATTTAGCAGTGCCGAAGCACTCACAAAACAAAAATCACACCCTTGGGTTGTGGCAAGCAGCATATAAAAATCTCTCACATATTTTGTATTCTGCATCTCGGATACAAAAAATAATGTACTGTTAATTATTGTTTCAAAGACAAGTCACTGATTTTAGGGTTTGTAGTACATTTAACTTTACTCAGAACAACCATGTGCTTTCAGTCTCAATGAACATATTTTTATTTATAAAACACAAGAAAGAACAAAAGCTCAGACTACAGGAGTGACCTCAATGTGTTTTTCTTCTGTGCAGATGAATCACATAGGAGCTTTATTTTCATAGCAGGAGAGCTTCCAAATCCCCTGGACAGTGTTGACCGTTTTAACCTGTCCCTAAATAGTTACAATTTTTAGAAATGGGAAGAATAGAAGCAGCTTCTTCAAAGTAGATTAGAAGCTATGATAAGAAGACAAGATAAGCCAATGTCCATGAGCAGTGACAAAAGTGGCATTTGTTGCATGACTGGCCCCTAGAAAGCACCCTATAGCTGTGCCTTGTCAGAAGTGCACAGCTGCAACGCACTTTAAAAGTGCCTAATCAGGCAACAAATTAATCTGCATTACATGATGGTTCAGATGATGGCGCTCCAAAATGGACTGCCTTCCTTAACTCCTGTAAGTTCCTGCATGCAGCCCAACCCTGCCCCAGGTGCTGTCTGCAGGATGGGAGGAGGAGAAGGGAAGGGGAGAGAGTTGAGGGCTAGGGTTTGCTCAGCCTGAGCTAGAGTGTGGGCAGATGGATTGGAGGCGGGCAGGGCTAGGGGAGACAGACTGCAGCTAGGCAGCTTCTCACCTGGATCAGCTTCAAAGTAGAGCTCAATCAACCCCTCCTCCCTCTCCCCTACTCCTGCCCTCACAACCCAACAGCGAACATCTGTTTTGTTGTGGGGGAGGGTTAATTCATGGCTCTTTCTGTGAAACACAATAAATTAGACTGGGGAGCTAAACATCTGTCTGCAGCCTAGGTCTCTGATCCAAACTGCTTCTCATCTTGGTAGGTATCTACTAGTACAGACTGGATCCATTAAGTATGCACACAATTCTCATACGCTGATGTCAGGTGCATGAGTACATCGAGAATGCTCAGCATTTTGGCAGGATTGAGCCCTCTAGTTCCAAGTCATAAAGAATGAGACCCCTAAAAACTTATTCCTTTGGAAATGTTTTTGGTTAAAAATATTTTCAAGAGGTCCTATAAACAAATAAATCTACAGGTAAAATTGGGAGTGCTGAAATCTCGTCACTGCTTAGATTTGATATGCCAAAAATCCCACAAGTAACCTGTGACAAAGCAACAGATAAATATTTTTCTATTCTACTATTCTTATAATGTAAAATTTAGTTTCTAGGTTAGAAACAGATCAATTTCCCCAGTCAAGAACTAATGGAATTAGGAAACAGGGTTGTAAAAGAATGGACGTCTAGGCTCACCAGTCAAAATCAAAGTTGCCATAACAAGACAGAAGGATGCTGGTAGGCTAAGACGATGCCCAAGAGAAATGGTGGAAGAAACATCTACCTGCTGGACTGAAGCATTCTTCTTACTTTTCGTTACTTTGTTTATAACTTGAGAGTCTTGTTGGAAGTTCAGCTGCTTTTGGATATCAGGATAAAATCAGTGCCAAGAAGAGTATTTATCCATATGTTCTTATGGAACATTTTTCTAAATATAACCTTGTTGTAATTATACTGCAAAAAAATATCATAAACAGCAACTACAGATTCCAGCAGATTACTTGGCAGCCTTAAATATCAAATGAAAATATTAATTATAACAATTTACACTACATGGGTAATTATCCCCACCAAAACAACCCACCTGCTGTCGACAGTAATATACCCAACTAAGAAATTGATATGTTTGTATCATGGACCCTGCTTTACTTCAAATGATCAGAAGAAAATTATAACTGCCCCCCACCCCCTGGTTTCCTATATCACTTGATTTTTTTCATCTGGCATTTAGCAGAAGGCAATAAGCAGGAGAGCTGAATGGTGCACTGGTCTGGCACTTCATTATTTTTTATCTCTGAAAGGCCCAGTTTTATCTAGCCCAGGTCACAGCTTGGAAACTTCAGTTCAGATTCATGCAGATAAAAGTGTCCTTTTCTCCCTCATGTGTACTGTGGCTTTTCCTCTAGAAACATCACGATAGGACTAGCTTAGGTAAAGTGTTAGTCTCCAGATGACCTGAAACCTCTAAATCTAAGAACTTAGATTTAATATAGCAAATAAGTTCCAGCCTACACGCTATCCTGACAATAAACGAAGTTGTTTTGGGTCCAGAAACATCGATGATCATTTATATCCAGTTTTAGAAAATAAGAGTTAGTACAAAAATAATCCAGAGTATTTGAAAAGGTAAAACATTTTCATACCAAAGTTTGTAACATGGCCATGTAACTATAGCCTAAAATCCCAAATTACCCTAAATGGTTTAAGGAAGTACAACTGCTCTTAAGACATAATGTAGGTAGTAAGAGGAATCGCAGCCCCCTTACCTGCCTTCTCCATCTGACCCTGATTTCCAGTATTCAGAACTTCTCCCTATCCATACTGCTTATCAACCAGAAAAGGATCATTGTTGTCTTGACCTACACTACAGTGGCTGTCACTGTAGGAGGTAAATATTTGCTTTTTTCTTCCCAGCAAATAAAAGAAAAGATATGGTTGAGGGGTTAAAGAACAGGCCAGGGATTGATGAGACCTAGATTCTGCTCTTAATTCTCCTCTAAACTCCATGGTGGCTGTTGAGACACTAGTCAGCATGTCTGTCTCATAGGTTCCTCATATATAAAGTGGGGTTAATATGTGCATGGAGTTACCATCTACTTCAAAAGGGTCTTATGGCACTAAATGCACTAATGATTGCAATATGTTCCGATAGGTACATTTTGGTGATCAGTGGGTTACTGTGAGGAGCTGAGTGAACAGCTTGTTAACAGATGGAAAACTTCCTCCAAAAATATTTCAATGTATTATTATTATTATTTGCAGCTTGTCTAGGCAAAATGATTTAATCAAACAAGGTTTTTAATTGTGATGGAAACATGCTTTAATCAAAGCGAGCAGCACACTTTAATTAAATAGGGTGGAAAGTGAGAGAGAAGTTGTGAAATGTTATCTTTCACTGACATCCTAAGGGGCTAGAGAAATCCTTTCAGATGCTGACCTTTCACAAGGAAAATGAATTTGGGTGTACATATTGCTTATGACCACATGTGGGGGTTACATAGGTCCTGGGTCTGACTGTAAATTATATGAACTGGAGGGTCTGGTGGCAATATGGTGGGGCTACTTGTGGTGGGGGAGCTCCTATAAAATACCCCAGTGTTGCAACCTCCGGAGTAAGGCAAGTGAGTATAGGCTTCCTCAAAACCCTAGCCCTCACTGGACACATCTGCACGAGACGCTTAATGCCCAGTAGCCTAATAACACTGTGCAGTAGCATACCGGGCAAAAAACATGCTAATATGCTACTGTGCAGTGGTATTTGGCTGCTGCACAGTGTCACTAAAAAAACATGTGACAGTGCTACCGCATAGTAACTGTAGTTACTGTGCATTTGGTTACTACTTCATTAAGCAAGTACTAAACTAAATGTGCACTAACTACTACACATTAATGAACATGTATACATGCCCATTGTCTTGTAGGTTCTCCTTGGTTGGAGAAAGGCTAAAAACAACACCCTGCCAGAAATGTCCCTCACTGAGGTAGGTTATTAGGCAGTCAGCAGCAGCTCTTATCTGTTGCTCTCTGCCAGAAGCTACAGTCATTTAGGCACTGAACATCTGGACTCAGTCTGGCCTTTGCATTCTGTTTCAATGTTTTAAATGGGGGGTGGTAGGTCTTGGGCAGCCTCGACTCCTCCATACTCTTGCCTAGGCGTACTCATCAAAGGTCTTGGTGTGATAGTTGCAGGACTCCGTACAAGTGGATTCATCAAGTACCTAACTAAACCTCTTATGCATACACTGTTATCCAGAAGATCGACAGTTGCCTACCTACTACATGGGGGAATTTATGCAAGTGACTGATTGCTTTTCAAGGCAATTGAGCCAGATACATCTTTGTTACACTTGTTAACTTGATCCATTGGGCCAGAATAGGTAGGTGTGAAGTGGCATAACTGCACTGACATTTATAAAGGAGGGTTAGAGGAGATACTCTGGCTGCTGTATTTTGCCAAGCACAGTGGGTGCATGATCAGTTAGTATCACCTGGCATGGTTCCACTGGGCTCACACACATTGAAGGCAGTCACGTTGTTCTTTCTAGCTAATAGTTCTCTACTAGTTAACACCAGTGGAGAACCTGGCCCATTGTTTTTATGGCCACTGTATCTGCTTCTCTTTAGGTTTACTACGGAATTAATTTTGTTACAGCACTGGAGGGGGCCTGAACCACATGGCCCTTCATGTAGTTCTTAATCTACATGTCCAGTGAGTCATTTCATGCAAATAGGGAGGCAAAATATAGGGATTTAAATTCAAAACATACACCCAGGTTAATCTGCTTTGCTGTATGCAGGACCCTACATAACACTGCTTCTGTCTTCCTTAAAGAGTCAGTTTGTTGAATGCATTAACTATTGTGTGCTGGAGACAGGGGGAAGATTCTTTCACTTAGGTTGGTGCCTCCTGTTCTTGGTCTACAAGATCTATCTTAGCTATTCTGTCCTAAGACCTATTCAAGGGAAAGCGATGGTGACAGTGGCAGCAGGGGAACTGATGGCAATCGGTGCCAAGGATAAGAGTCCATTTTCCAATATTAAATAGTTAGCAATTACTATTGTGCCTGTATGGCTTGGGGCCTATATTCCTGGAAGGTCACCCCTTCTGTGCACACAACTTGGATGTCCCTAAATTGAATAAGAAGGTACCTGGCAATGCAGTGTTTTCCATATTCTGACACTGTGATAAATGTTTATAGGGAATGGAGTTTTGGTAAAGTCCCACTTCTTAGAGGTGGTAGACTAGAGCTGAGCTCAAGCTTTAATGATGATTTTGCTAAATTGTTGTTTTATATACCTTCAAATGAACTCCTCTTAGCAGATTAGTTCCACCTTTCTTCTTCTTCAGTTGCTCCAAATCTCAAGAAACAGACTTACTGCATTCTTTATGTGAAGCACAGTAATCCCTTTTTGGAAAACAAAGTGTTCACTTTAAAATCTGAGAGAGAACTTTGAACCAAAGCTGCACTGTAAAAGAATTTGCATTTACAAGCTGTGGGAGAGTGTTATTGACTGTGCCTTTAAAACAGAGAGATAAAGACATAACCGTCTAATTTAAACTGGGTAGCAGGGAAAACAAAAAAGATTAAAAATAAAGGACGCCCCAAAGAGTCTTTTGTAAAGCTGCAAGTTGCTGTGGATACCCTGTTGGTTTTTACATTCTTCCTGAGCTTTGTAGGGGGAAAAATCTTCTTTCGAAGGAGCAGTATTTGTCTTTAAAAGTCCTTTCTGGTACAGTCACCCTCCGGCTAAACCCCCAGCCCTTGAATCATGCACAGCACTCACTGACCGAACTGGAAGCTACACATGCCTGTGAAATTTTTATCTTTATATTAATAGCAAGACATTCAGGGTGAGATTCTGTGCTGATTTTCTGAGAGAGAGTGCATGCACAGAAAGAACAACTCTCTGTATGATCATGGGTAAGTGGGGCTAGAAGGGACCTCATGAAGACATACAGTCCAGCCCCCTGGTTAAGGTAGGATCATCCCTGACCAAGCCATTTTAGTCAAGTGTCTTCTAACAAGCATCTATAGTTTGTGGGGGATGAAGATGACTTTCTTCCACTTTGGGTTTCATTTGTGGTCCAGTATACTGTAGGCCATTTGTGCAATATTTTACCTTTCTGTGGGGGTAAAAAAGAAAAAAAAATCTCTTTTCCCGGATAGTTTTTATTTTTTCTTTAGTAAAACATTTCCTGACAGTCCTCCTAGCAGGCTACTGAGTAGCTCAGCTTCTAAATGCCTAGCTGCAGGGAAACCATGCCAGAATTAACCCTGTGAAAGTTATTAGTCTGCTCATCCATCCCAGAGCAAAGTGATGTTCTGATACTTTGAGCAGGATAGAGCATTCAAAATACTTACGGACACATAAGGCAGCAAGACTTGAAGAACACAAAGCTGGAGTTCAAAAACACCAGCATAAGGAGATCCACACACTGTAGCAAACAATGCAAGACAAAGTAAATGCTTAAAATTCACTAAAGGCTCAAACACTACAGTGGGTGGTAAAACTTTGCAAGAGTTTTCAGGCATCAGAAGAGTATATACAGCAGGATAAAGAAGATGACAAGAGCACGCTTAGTTCAGAGGAACACTTTATAAGAGCAATGGACAGCATGGCTGCAGGAGATGAATGGATGATCAGACTGACAATCAACTGAGCATTTATTAATTATTAATTTTAAGTAGGACAGAGGTGGACAGGTGGACAGAATGCAGTATCAGAAACAGGGCTATCAACGTGGAAAGTAAAGCCATGGGTAGTAAAAGGTAAAATGGGAAAAATGCAAGCTTGCTTTATTAATTGAGATCATCTTTATTAATGGAATATATGTACACTAAATGTATGGGAATAATAAAAATCAGAAAAAAATACTAAGTTTCTTAACTTCCCTTTGAATATAGCCCCTCCCCCCCACAAAATCAAAACATTTAATCTCACAAATGTTGAAATTAATGAAATGTGTCATTTTGTTTTACATTGTTTTTGTTTGGTTGATTTTATCTTGAATTATGAAGTGAATATTACCCTAGAATTGTCCCTAAGCTGTATTTTCTGGAAAAATAAATGTTTTCCTGAACAAATAGCTTGGCTCTACTGTCTACCACTCTCTGTTGGACTGCTACTTAATATAACTACTAATCATTTTCTTAAGTGTTGCTGTAAAATAATAATAATTATATGTACCTGTCTCCTTAATTTAACAGTAAATTATAGATTACATGGAGCTGTGATTTCCTCCAAAATGTCTAAGACCTAGTAAGTGGAACTAGTTAAATTGAATAAAGGTAGGCAATGCCTATGGATGAAATATCAAAATTCATATTTCAAGGGATAATTTTCTACTGTGTGCGTCTTTTGGGAAAACTGCAAGATATATTAACCAAACCACAGGCGATTGGTAGGAGAGGCAGGGGTGGGGGGAGGGGGCACATGCCCCCCCTGAGATTTGCCCCTGACTCAACACCACTCAGGACAGGGCAGTATTTTTGCTGGTGGCTTGATGGTGGGGGGGAGGCACTAAGCCATGGCACAGAAGTATAGGAGTGGATATGGTGCCTTTAGCCTGCCCCCAGGCCCACCCACAAATTGCGCCCTCCCCCCCCCAGACGCAGGAGGCACCAGTCACCCCTGAACAAAACTAACCCAATTTAAAGATAGTTGCCTTCAAAAAGTACAAAGGTGTAATAATGTAATTTCTTCAAAAATAATTGAAGAATTACACTTCAAGGGATGTGGATAACCTGGAGAGGGTCCAGAGAAGGGCCACTCATATGGTTAAGGGCTTGCAGGCCAAGCCCTATGAGGAGAGACTGGGGCACCTGGCCCTCTTCAGCCTCTGCAAGAGAAGGTTGAGAGGTGACCTTGTGGCTGGCTATAAGTTCATCACGGGGGCCCAGAAGGGAATTGGTGAGGGTTTATTCACCAAAGCGCCCCCGGGGGTTACAAGAAATAATGGCCACAAGCTAGCAGAGAGCCGATTTAGACTAGACATTAGGAAGAACTTCTTCACAGTTCGAGTGGCCAAGGGCTGGAACGGGCTCCCAAGGGAGGCGGTGCTCTCCCCTACCCTGGGGGCCTTCAAGAGGAAGTTGGATATGCATCTAGCTGGGGTCATCTGAACCCAGCACTCTTTACTGCCTATGCAGGGGGTCGGACTCCATGATCTATTGAGGTCCCTTCTGACCCTAGCATCTATGAATTTATGAATCTATGAATGTTTTTCAAGAGAACACTGAAAATTTCTGGACTTTTTTTTTTTTTAATCAAGACTAGATGACATTGGTCACTGAATAATGTAATAAGTAGTTTCAACTGATTGATACTAAAGCCTACAAAAGGTACAGTTCTCAATGCTTGTATTTGATTTAGGATACCTATCTAGGCTTCCAACTTCTTTTGTGTTCAATTTTCTCATGGAGTTGTATAAATTAACACAACATCCCTTAAAACGTCAGTCAGCCAACAACAATAATTTGCAACCATTTGTCAGGGCTACGTTACCATCCACCAATAGCTTGGTGGTATAATCTTCTGCTAAGAACATGGTGAGCAGTGTTCTAGACCCACCTCTCCTCTGAAAAGATCTGAACTCAGTTCTATTGCATGCAATCAGGCTCCTAACCACTATGTGGAGCTGTAAGCATCCTTCACCTGTCCTAGGAAAAAAGCTCCACCACAAGGAAAGCTAAAACCTCTAAGGCAAAGGCCACTACCAGTCCACCGGCCTGTTTTGCTGTTTCCAAACACAGGCTTTCACTCCTCCCTGTTAAGAAACTTCCTGTATGAAAAAGTTCTGTAATTAGGACTATCACTAGGAAGCTTTTCAAATAGAACAGTAAAAGCATCTATTCCAGCCCCATGGGCAGGGAGTTTCAAGTAGGTGGAGAACCACATGAAGCTTGGTCTCTGCCCTCAGTGCTTTTGTCCTTTTCATTCAGTGGCTGTGTCAACATGGGATGCTGACTGCACAGTAGCCTGTGACTACTGCACAGTAGTGTTGCATGGCACAAAGTGTGATGTGAGGCTACGGCACAATCAGCATTACAAAAAAGCTGTTTGGTGATGCTACTGCACAGTAACAGCAGTTACTGCACAGCCAGTGTTTTGTGTAGATGTGGCCAATGACTACTTAGTGCAAAATTCAGAAACAGCATGTCTGCCTACCTGATAGCCTGTACCGGTTCATGTGATTGTCCCATCCTAAGTGCAGGACTTTGCACTTCTCCTTAATGAATTTTATGCTCCATCCTCTTTTGAACCCCACTTCAGGTAGTTGAAGGCTGCTATTAAATCCCTTGTTGGTCACCTCTTCTCTAGACTAAATAAATCCAGTTCTGTCAGCCTCTCCTTAGAAGTCACATGCCCAGTCCCCTGACCATTTTTGTTGCCCTCCACTGGACTCTCTCCAATTAGTCCATGTCCTTTCTGTAGTGGGGGGCCCAAAACTGGATACAGTACTCCAGATGTGGCCTCCTCAGTGATGAATAGAGGGGAATAATCACTTCTCTTGACCAGCTGGCAACACTGCTACCAGTGCAGCCCAGTATCCTGTCAGCCTTCTTGGCAACAAGGGCACACTGTTGGCTCATATTCAGCATATTGTCCACTGTAACCCCCAGGTCCTTTTCTGCAGAGCTGCTCCCCAGCCAGTCAGCCCCCAGCCTGTACTGGTGCATGGGGTTGCTCTGTCCTAAGTGCAGGACTTTGCACTTGTCTTGAGATTTCTTGAGATTTCCTCATGAGATTTCTTTTGGCCCAATCTTCCAATTTGTCTAGGTCACTCTGAATCCCAGCCAATCCCTCCAGCATATCTAGTACTCCCTGCAGCTTGGTGTCATCTGCAAACTTGCTGAGGGTGCACTCTACGCCATCTTCCAGGTCGCTGATGAAGACATTGAACAAAACTGGTCCAAGGATCAACCCCTCAGGCACTCCACTTGACACCGGCTGCTAACTACACATCAAGCCATCGATTACTACTGTCTGAGCCTGATGCTCCAGCCAGTTTTCTATACACATTACAGTTCATTTATCCAACCCTTACTTCCGTCTCTTGCTTGCAAGAATGTTGTGGGAGACCATATCAAAAGCCTTGCTAACATCAAGGTATACCACATCCATTGGTCTCCCCTCATCCACAGAGCCATTCATCTCATCACAGAAGGCAATCAGGCTGGTCATGCATGACTTGACCTTTGTGAATCCTTGCTGCCTGTTCTTAGTCAGTTTATTCTCCTTCAGGTACTTAGAAATGGATTCCTTGAGGATCTGCTCCATGATTTTTCTGTGGACGGAGGTGAGGCTGACTGGTCTGTAGCTCCCTGGATACTCCACATTTCCTTTCTTAAAGATGGACAACATATTTGCCCTCCTGCAGGTGTCCATTACCTTTTCTGATCACCATGAGTTGTCAAAGATGATGGCCAGTAGCTCTGCAATGACACTGGCCAACTCCCTCAGGCATCCAGCCCCACAGACCTGTATTCATCCAGTTTTTCTAAATAGTCCCTAACCTGTTCTTTCACCACTGAAGGCTGCTCCCCTCCTCCCCAGACTGTGCTGCCAGGTGTGGTAGTCTGGGGGCTGACCTTGCCTGTGAAGACTGAGGTGAAAATGCATTGAGTACTTCAACCTTTTCTGCATCCTCTGTCACTAGGTTGCCTCCCCCATTTAGTAAAGGACCCACACTTTCCCGGATCCTCCTCTTGCTGGTGAAATACTTGTAAAAACCCTTCTTGTTACCCTTCACATCCCTTGCTAGCTACAACTCCAATTGCAGCTGGGCCTTCTTGAATTCATCCTTGCATGCCTGAGCAATACGTATACTCCCCCCTAGTTTTGTCCAAGTTTCCACTTTTTATAGGCTTCCTTTCTGTTACTGAAAGGGTTTCCTGCTAAGCCAAGCTGGTCTTCTGCCATACTTGCTAGTCTTCCTGCACATCAGGATGGTTTGTTCCTGCACCCGTAGTAAGGTTTCTTTTAAGTTCAGTCAATTTTCCTGGACTCCCTTCCTCCTCAGATGGACTTCCTAGGGGATCCTGCCCAGGAGTTCTCTGAGTGAATCAAAGTCTGCTTTTCTGAAGTATGGGGTCCATACTCTGCTACTCTCCATCCTTCCTTTCCTCAGGAAGGAACTCAATCCTGAACTCAATCATTCCATGATTGCTGCTGCCCAAGTTGCCATCTGCTACTACATTCCCCACCAATTCATCCCTGTTTGGGAGCAGCAGGTCAAGGAGAGCACAGCCCCTACCTGGCCTCTCTAGCACTTGCACCAGGAAGTTGTCCCCAACATTCTCCAAAAATCTCCTGGATTGCCTGTGCACTGCTGTATTGCTCTCCCAGCAGATGTCAGGGTGATTGAAGTCTCCCATGAGAACCAGGTCCTGTGATTGGGAAATTTCCTCTGGCTGTTCGAAGAAAGCCTCATCCACCACTTAAAGCTGGTCTGGTGGTCTACAGCAGACACCCACCATGATGTCACCCTTGTTGCTCTCCCCTCTGACCTTAACTCAGAGACTCTCACCAGGCCTATCTCCAGTTTCATATCTGAGCTTTGAGCAATCATATGGCTTTTTTACATAAAGTGCAACTCCTCCTCCTTTTCTTCCCTGCCTGTCTCTCCTGAATAGTTTATACCCATCCATGACAGTGCTCCAGTCATGCCAGCTCCCACCAAGTCTCTGTTATTCCAATCACGTCACAGCTCTGTGACTCTACAAGGATTTCCAATTCTTCCTGCTTGTTTCCCAGGCTCTGTGCATTTGTGTACAGGCACCTGAGGTTACTAGCCAATTGCCCTACTTCCTCAGGAAGAATGAGAACACCTCTCCTGTGGCCCCCTCCTGCTTGCTCTTCCTTCAGATCACCCTTACCTCAGGGCTTTGGTCTCCATCTCCTGGTGAACCTAATTTAAAGCCCTCCTCACTAGGTTTAGCAAGCCTGTCTGTGAAGATGCTCTTCCCTCAATTCATCAGGTAGAGCCTGTCTCTTCCTAGCAATGATGCAGAGCTCCAAACCTAAGCAGAGATGTTTGAACTGGGAGTATATAAGCAGGTTAGGAATCAAGATGGATGAATTTGTTCTCAAAAATCATGGATTAGAAAATGTGACCTAAATTTAGTAAGATTTTCTTCACATAGGAGTTACTGTGAAAGGACAAAAAGAAAAAAAACAAGTGAACTTTTGGTTGTGTCCTCATTAGAAGCTGTCTGTTTATAGGGATGACAATTCTTCTTCCTCTATCCTTTATGCATATTTTCATAGCTGTGAAAATCAGAAAGAAACCTAATGATCCTCCAGTTTAATGTTGTGCAAGGAAAATTGCCCAGGGATTTTCAGAAAAAGTACTTGCCACAAACTAACCATCTTGGACTGCTAAAAACTGAAGAACCTCAAATTACTATCCACGTTTGAAAATCTTGCCCTATGTGTATATGTAATGAGATAATTTTTGATACTAGTCTAATTCTTCTGCCTTCTTTAATGAAGTGTTATGGTTTCTTTAATTTTTTTACAACAATATGTAGTGAAATCAAATAGCTTGAATGAATAAGATGCTTTATTGATTACATATTTCTTAATTTGTTTTTAATCTGTTTATTTTCTATGTACTTTCAACATGATGGTGCAGTAATGTGCAATATAGATTTCTTTTTATTGCATTATATTGGTGTCTCATTTCATTAAATGTTTAGTAGTTTGGCTATCCAATGCATCAGAGTCTATTTTTGGATTTCTGAATGATGATAGTAGAAGGTAATGCAATATTAAAGAGTGTCAGGACAAGTCATAAATTAGTTAACAAGCCAGATGGGCAACTGCAACAAACTCCTAGGATTTTATTATCAGTGCACAGTTCAGTAAATTATCTTCAATCAGTCATTCTAAAAGACAGGCAATTTGCACTCAGAACAATTGTTAGCAAAACATATCAAGACAATTTCTAGATGCAGACATTCAAGTTGTATTCCCTTTTCCATCTCTGTAAACATGGAGTAACTCTATTGATTTATATGGGGTGACTCCAGATTTACAACCAAGGGATGAATATGAATGAGAGCAGAGCCTGTTTACTACAGCTCTGTGAATAATAAGCTTTCAGCTCCTCAGAAGTTCAACACCAACAAATCTAAGTCAAATAAAAAGAGTTTTGTTTCACCTGCAGTGGAAACCTTTCATTTCCATTTCTGGCATTTTAACCATTTGTTTAAGGAAGGAAAGGGAAGGGAAGGCAAGGACAAATAAAATGAAGGAGAAAGTGGTATCCCAGGCCTAGAAGTTGGACAGCCCTGAGTAATTTTTTAGATTTTTAGACCAGAGTAAAAGGGCAATAGTAGTCATGATGAAAGCAAGCTTTTAAGCTACTCTAGTAGTCCTGAATATCATCACTGGCAAACCATTGCAGTCGAGGATGATTGTCTTCCATGATTGCCTAATCTGTGGGTATAAAGATGGCTGATAAAGCCAGTTGGGAATCAACAGGCTCTACTGCAACTCAAGCACGTGTTTCCATGTGGGGTGGGTGGCTCTGGATTCATGGTTCGGTCTGCTATATGCTGTTTCTGCCTTTCCTGCTTTTCCATCTCCTGTTGCTGTTATGAGGTTTCAAAATATTGATATCCTTGTAGTAGATTCTTCCTCCATTTGGGGTGGTCCTGGGTAATAGTCTCCCACAAATTGATGTCAGTGTTGCATTTTTTCAAGCTGACCTTTAGGACATCCTTGAAGCGCTTTCTCTGCCCTTCTCTTGAGCATATGCCTTGACTCAGCTGGAAAAATAAAACTTGCTTTGTGAGTCTGGAGTCAGACATCCTGATGATGTAGCCAGCCCAGCAAAGTTGATATCAGATGATCATCACCTCGATGCTCATGATGTTTACTTGCACGGCGATGCTAAGATTGGTGCATCTGTCTTCCCTCTGGATTCAAAGGATCTTTTGCAGGCAGCATTGATGGTACTAGTCTAGCAAACTGAGGTGTCTCCTGTACGTTATCCATGTCTCAGCTCCTACAGTAAGGTAGGGCTCATGACTGCTTGATAAACCATGAGCTTGGTTTCATATCTGATGTCATGATCTTTGAACACTTGTTTCCTCAGGTGTCTGAAGGCTGCACTTGCACATTAGAGGTGAAGTTGGATTTCTTCGTTGATGCCAGCCTTCTGAGAGAGATGGCTTCCAAGGTACTGGAAGTACGCAACGTTCTCCAGAGTCTTATTGTAAATCTGAATTGCTGGAGCTGGGGACTATTCATTAAGAGCCTGTTGATGGAGGACTGTAGTCTTCTGAATGTTAAGTTTCAGTCTTATAATTTCATAGTTTCATAGATGTTAGCATTGGAAGGGACCTATTAGATCATCAAGTCCAACACCCTACTCTGGGCAGAAATGAGTGTTGTGGTCAAATGACCCCAGCCAGGTATCTGTCCAATCTCCTTTTTAATACCTCCAAGGAAGGGAACAGCACCACCTCCTGTGGAAGTGTATTCCACATTTTGGCAACCCTCACCATAAAGTATTTTTTCCTGATGTCCAAACTGAATTTGCTCTCTTCCAGTTTGTGGCCATTATTTCTAGTTACCCTGACAGGCACCCTGGTAAACATTGTATCCCCTATTTCTTGTTGGCCCCCCTGATGAGTTTGTAGGTGGCCACGAGATCACCTCTCAGCCTCGTCTTGTGGAGGCTGAAGAGGTTCAGGTCTCCCAATCGGTCCACATAGGGTTTTTTCTGTAGGCCTTTAACCAGATGAGTGGTCCTCCTCTGAACCCTCTCCAGGCCATCCACAACCCTCCTGAATTGCGGTGCCCAAAACTGGACTCAGTACTCCAGCTGCGGCCTAACCAGTGCCGCATAGAGTGGAAGTATAACATCCCTAGACCTGTTTGTGATGCACCTATTTATGAAAGAAAAGGTGTGGTTTGCGTTACTTATTACCCCATCACACTGGTGACTCATGTTCATTTTGGAGTTGCCTACTACTCCAAGATCCCTTTCCACAGTTGTGCTACTTAGAATGGTACCTCCCAGGTTATAGGGGTGTTGATGATTCTTCCTCCCCAGGTGCAACACATGACACTTATCCTTATTAAACTGCATCCTATTCTGTTCAGCCCATTTCCCCAACCTGTTCAAATCAGCCTGGATTCACTCGCTGCCATCTAGTTTGTGTACCTACCCCCATAGTTTGGCATCATCAGCAAACTTGGACAGGGTGCTTTCTACTCCCTCGTCCAAGTCACTAATGAAGATATTCAATAGCACCAATCCCAGGACAGAGACTTGGGGGACTTCACTGCCTACATTTCTCCAGGTAGAAACCGACCCATTCACCAGCACTCTCTGGGTGCATCCCATAAGCCAACTGTCTACCCTCCAGACTGTATAATAATCTACATTGCAACTGTTTAGTTTATTTATCAGGATTGGCAGTGACACTGTGTCAAAGGCCTTTTTAAAATCTAAGTAAATAACATCTACCTCTATTCCTTCATCCTAGCATTTCGTGACCTCGTCATAAAATGAAACCAGGTTAGTCAGGCAGGATCTGCCTGCTATGAATTGTTAAATGTGATCCTTAACAATTTTCTCAAAGGTCTTGCCAAGGATAGAAGTGAGACTAACTGGCCTATAGTTACCTGGTTCCTCCTTCTCTCCTTCTTGAAAATAGGGATCACATTGGCCCTTTTCCAATCCTCCGGGACCTGTCCTGAGCACTATGAGTGGTCAAACAGATGTGCCAGCGGCTCCACTATGACTCCAGCTAATTCCCTAAGTACCCTAGGATAAAGATCATCAGGGCCTGTTGATTTAAATACTTGCAACCCCTTCAGGTGTCCCTTTACTAGGTCAGCATGAACAGTTGGTGGGTTGGTATTTATACTGGGCTTACCTAAAGTCCTAATGGGATGTGTATTTGTATACGTATACAGGAGCATGGATGCAAAGAAATCATTTAGAAGCTCCGCTTTGGCCATCCTATCTGTTACCATCTGTCTCATTTTCCGGTATGCTTCAGTAAAGACGTCAACAATTGCCTGAAGATCTGTTTCCAAGTGAGCACAGGCTACAGTATCATAAGTGTACTGGAGCCTGATGATCAGGTCCTGAATATAAGACTGTGCTGACAAATCCTTAAATACCTAATCCTGAAAGAACCACTGATATTGCTAGTTTAATTTTACTAATAGTGACCCAATCATTAAATGTGCATAATATAAGGAAGCTTGATTGTACTACTCATGGTATTTTGCACTCATGCAAAAAATCTGTAGTCTTTTTGAACTCAGGACAGCAATTCATGCATTTTTAAGGCAGGAATTGAAACCATGAAAGACAAGACAAGAAAACATAATCAGAAGTTGTTCTTTTTGATGGAAAAAGATTTTCTAGTGGTCCGTAAAAATGCTGAATATTATTTCAGTTCTTCTGAACAATACTTGGCTAATGCAATAGAAAGCATTTTGTTGCACTGTATTTTATAGCCAGTGTTTTTTTCCAAGGGATGAGAAGCCAGACAGCCCCCCAGAAAACTTTTCCACCTGCACTATCTCTAATAAAAAACCAACATTTCCTGGCCATTAACATTTATCAACGCTCCAGACAAAGAATATACTTCTAATCCAAAAATTTCAGTGCTACAAAAGGATTTGATGTTTGGGTATCTGGGTCCCTTAGGCAGTTCTGGAAAATTTAGCTTTGTGGCTCAGATTCAGTCCATCCCTAATCAGCCATATCCTTATTATTGTCAACCCAAGTAATGAGTTAGTCAACAACATATCATGACATTATTTAAAAACCACTACATTTTGAATCAACTGGATTTGACTCTGTTTTTTTATTGTTGTATGTTGTATTGTCTTGCATTAGGATTTTCTTATATAATTGCATGTTTTCAAGCTTTTCTTGGTTGCAAAATTGGGTGTAAACTGGGATAAAAAAAAAGAAAGAGAATTGTGATTCTCAAATAATCCAAGAATCTAGGAAATTATGCTTTATATAAAGGATCAAATATCACACAACTCAATAAAATTGTGTAACACTGTCTTAGCTACATGCTTAATAGCTTTGCTGAACTAAGGCCTTTTCCCCTGCAACCTTCTTTCCACCCACCCAGCAGAGTATGTGCAGACAGTGACACAGAGTTCCCAAAAATACGACACTCCTCTGCATCTTAGGATAAAGTAATTTCTGTGGTTTGAATGATAACTTGCTAAATTCATTATGATGAGCTACTTATCTCAGTTCAAACTTCAAGACCTGTGGAGGGCTTCCTTTCTCTAGAAATTTCAGCAATGTCATACATATCTGAATACATTTACTCAGCATAATTGGCCAGTTAAGTCAGGTTTGTGGCTTCTCTATCTCTGTGTAGTAGAACAGGGTTGGCCAGCCCAGAATATTTGGACTATTTGTTTCAAATGTAGATGCTTAAAATAAGCAGTCTGATTTTCAAGGGTGCTAAGCAGGCACCTCTCTCTCTGACTTTGCCGAGTTCCCACAATTTTCACTACCTTTCAAAAGTGAAAAGCTAAAATGAATTAGCAATATTCCAGTCTCCATTAAAAACATGTTCCTCACAGAAACCTTCAATGACGGTAGCATGATCCAGACATATGTAAACCCATTTGATGTCCATTTCCAGAAATACTGAAATGTTTTGAACCAATCATTCAGATATAAAATAATAATAAAAAGGGAACCTCAGTCAGTCTGTTCTTTTATTAGAAGTGAGTAAGAGTGATGTTGTAGCTGTGATGGTCCAGAAATTATGCAAGAGGCAAGGATTTCTTAAGGTGATATCTTTTATTGGACCAACAATGTAGTCGAGAAAAAGTTACAAAAGCTTGCAAATGCAAGACATTCTTTGTCAGGTCTTTATCAGGTACCTGACAAAAAATATTGAACGAACCTTATTAGAACGAACCCTCTTTGTGTTTGCTTACAATCTGACAGTTTTAAAGCATGCATCAGGTGGGAGAATAGTGATTAATAAAAAAGATTAGTATTTATCATACAGATTAAACTTTGTTTTTTGTTCCTTGAAACTAGAGGAACTATCCCAACCCTGGGTAATACAGTTTTTTTAAACAGAGCACACAACAAAATTTGTACTGTCTTGTATGAATCACCTGTTTCCTGTACAAAGAATGCATTATCCATCTGCATCAGGCTTTGATCTCCTCACTTAAGATGCTGGGGTGGAGAACTGTCTCTAAAACTTCCTTATTTCTTTGAGATTGACTCATGCTAGCATATTGGACTGAAACCTCTTTGCAGTTTGGGGAATCATAGATCCAAACATCTCTGCTGTCTGCTCAGGCTCCTCTTTATATTTTCATATGCTATTTTAGTTTTGCCTAGACTGAGCTAACTAGCATTTCATGCTGGTATAGTTTGATTCTGGATTGATACTACTGTCTTTATTTGCCTTTTAGGAAAAAACAAATCCCATTGTAACTTTGGGTGTCTAACAATTAGGCCTCATGCTGGTATGACCTAAAGGCATGTCTGGAAACCAGTCCAGATTAAAATGATATACAAGCCTACATGGATGCTCTTATTTCTATCTCTTGTCTAGATACATTGCCCTCACCATCACATCCCACCCCGCTTACCTTAGTATCTAAGCACATTACAACCTTTATTTTCATAAGACCTGAAACATAAGAAAATGCTGTTATCCTCATTTTATAGTTGGGAAGTGAAAAGCACAGCCATACATTTATGGTTAAACAAGAAATCTATGACCAAGCTAGGTCATCAGCCAGTGTTCTAACCGCTAGACCATCCTTCCTCTTCCTTAATTTAGATTAGCATTTGTGGTTCATATTGATTTAGGTTCAAGGCAAAGTAGTGGAAGGCATGCTAAAACTGAAAAAAGAGTGTGAAACCAGATTCTAAGGTGGTTTAAGAAAACCATTTCATACCAGTTTAAGGGCTTGTCTACATGCAGAGTTGCATTTGCTTAGATAAACAGTTTTGTTCAATTAATTTAGCTAAAGTGGGAAAAACTGCTCCTATATCTCATTATCTAGTTTTGAGGTTAGCTTGCAATGATTATGAACAAATATAATTTAAATAAAAACAAAGCTCCGATATACCAAACTATGGCTGTCCACACACAGGTGTCACAACCCAAAAGGTGTGATTTTTGTTTGTGTGTGCTTCGGCACTGCTAAATTGTCCCCGTTAAATTGCAGCTTCCTTGCACGGTGGAGTTTTCTGCTGCAAAAGAGACCCCCGGTGCAAGGAAGAATTTCCCGCCAATTTGAAGCTTTCTTTGCAGGGTGCATTTCTTTGTTGCAGCACAGAGATGCTCGTTGCAAAGAGTTCCCGCCATTTGTATGCTAATTCGAGTCCCATTATTGGCCAGTTCTAAATTATTCACACGTGGCGGCTAGTGATTGGCTTGCTAGCCGTATAAGAGGCTTGAGTGGTTTCTGCCCAAGTTGGAGGACTCCATGAACAAGGGAGGAGGAGACTTCACGCTGTGTGAAGATCTCTAAGCGCTGCGGATCCTTACAGACCCAGCACATTTCAAGCAGGCAACAGAGATCTGATCAATCTCTAGCCTCTCCCCGTCGCCGATAGATTCCTAGACGTATCCCTCCTGCACGCTACGAACCGGACCCACGGAGCCTAGCAAACTTCGTGTAGCAGAAGGACCCACGGAGCCTAGCAAACTTCGTGTGAGTCCTTGCTGGACGACTCCAGAGCTCTTCTACCCGGGTTCGAATCCTGCAGGTTTATTTTCCCGTCGCCGAAACCTTTTGCGACGTACCCTTGTATTTTCCCCTTCCCGTCGCCGGAACCCTATGCGACGTACCCTCGTGCCCTGCAGGTTCGAGTTTTGTTTTCTTTTCTTTCTGTAACCGCAACTTAAGCAAGCTTTCCAGCCTACACCACTGCCATCTCGGTGTAAGTAAACAATCTTTTAAACTACCGCTACGCGTCCGTGACTAATTCCAGCTCGACGGCCTTCCCTCTCCGCCCCCGTGTGCCCAGGCTGCTGGCCACAGCCCGCGTGCAGCGCGAAAAGGGCTCAGGTTGCTCCCGGCCCGCACAACAGGTATTAACTAGGATAACTAGGTTAATTAAACAGCTGTAATTCAAATAGTGTTAGCTTGGGTATAGACAAGTCCTAGGTTCAAATAGTAACATTTGTACATGCCATTTGCCAAATACTGACTTAATTCTTCCCATCCTAGGGGAAGACTCATGTTAGGTGGCTTCCTTTGAGCTGTCTAAACCTGAGTTGGGTTGCACCACATTCAGGCATTCATGTGGGGAGGTAAGTAAGTCAGGGAGGAGGGGCTGACAAGATCAGGGGCTGGCAGCTAGGGGGGCACTGGAGGGTCTGAGTGGGGCTGGTGGCCCAATGCAGGGGCTGGCAGGTCCAGAGGGGTGTTAGCAGGTCTTTTGAGGCTTCCAGGTCTGAGACGGTACTTGTGAGGGTAAAAACAGCATAGCCATGGGCTTGTGGTGAATGGCTTGACTTTCATAGCCACAGGGCTGTGCTGTGAATCTGTGCAGACATTTGTTAGGCGGGGTTAACCCATTTTAGATTGGGTTAGCCCAAGCCAATCTAAAGTTAATTCATCTCTGAGGTTGGGTATGCCATATTTATAGTGATGTTAGCCCCATGCACACCAGGCATTTAGATTGTCCTAAATTCAGTTTGGGCAATCTAAATCTAATGCTTGCATATACCCCTAGTGTTAGTCTCTAATAACTTTGATTTCTTTCCTTTATTTTAATTTGTTAATACAGATATATTGTTTCATGGCTTGTTCTTTCTTTTGCTGTAGTGCCCTATAGCTAGGGTGACCATACTTCCCAGCTTGGCCGGGACAGTCCTGGATTTCAAAGGCCAGTCCCAGCCAGCTGGTGAAAATAAAAATGAGCATCCCAGGTGTGGGACATGGGATAGGGAGGTAGAGAGGCAGGAACTATGAAACAGGAAGCCCTATCAGAAACAAAATTGCTATAATACGATAGCTTGATTAGTGGAATGACCAATAAATAGGAAATTGTTAACATCTGTGAAGAAAACAATGGGTCATTAATGGGCCATTAACTCCTTAGCTGCTTAAATAATAATACCAGTGTTGCCCCACCCCCCACCTTGCCTGCAGCATTGAAGTGGGTGGGGGTGGCAGTGTCCCAGACTTCATATTGTCCTATATGCTCACCCTACCTATAAACACAACACGCATTTCTAAACCCCCTCACTCAAATATTATAATGGAGTTTGTTACTTCCCATGCTTAATATGTGGGAATGATGAATGCAACCCTGAGAAAATATTGTTTTTCTACTGCCGAGAAGTAGTATTTTAAGTGAATTGGATTGCACGTAAGCACTGAGCAGGAAGCAACAGGAAAAGAGAAGGTCTAAGAAATCAGGCAGATGTCAAAGCACAGTATATAAAACTGAGGCCAGAGTTGATGAAAAGACCATTTAAAGCACTGATTCTCAATGAGTGCTGCAGCAAACATGCAACCAGGATGCACAAGATAAACACGGAGATTTCAAAGAAGAATCCATAGTGTAAAAAGCATTCTGACCTATTGTGGTCTTTCTGAGTTCTTTGCAACACAAGGTTTCTATTTATTTATTTGTGTTTGTTTGTGTTGTTTTCTAATCATTTTTCCATGGTCAAAAATTAAATGGAGGCTCAAAGCTGGCTTTTTTACAAGTTGTGCACTGGACCGGTTGGGGGAGAGGAGAGAAGGGGGGAGCATATATGTAGTCTAGTGAGGGATGCCTCAAGCCAGAAAAGTTGAGAACCGCTGATTTAAAAGAATGATGCAGTTTGGGAAAATGAATATGGAGAGCTCTAAGAGAAAGAAGCTGCCTATATTCGTAGATTCATAGATTCATAGATGTTAGGGTTGGAAGGGACCTCAATAGATCATTGAGTCCGACCCCCTGCCTAGGCAGGAAAGAGTAGGGGGTCGGACTCGATGATCTATTGAGGTCCCTTCCGACTCTAACCTTGTGTTGCAAATATATGCACCTTGTGCAAATATATAATACCTTGTGTTGCCTATATATGTGCTTGGGGGTGGGAGCCAGGGGCTGTTTTAATTACAGCAGTTCCTGGACAGCTGTTCTAATTAAAATGGCTCACCATCATGTGTATTGAGCCATAGGAAGCTTTATCTAAAGTTCATTCAATGAGGTTTACATAAAGCACCCCTGCAGCCATTTTGTAATGTGCAGGGGCTTAATACACATGACGGTTAACTGTTTTAATTACAGCAGGTGTCTGCTCTGCATTTTAAATAGAAGACTCCAGCATCACCTCAACGTCATGTGTATTAAGCCCCCACATTGATTAATTGAGTCTGCTCTGACACGTTCTAATTAGAACGAGCACATCTATAGGCAGCCGTGCTGATTAGTAAAAGGCCTCTGAACTTCTGGAAGAAGTGAGAAATGTGACTTTGGCCTATGTAACTTGTAATTATTTTACTGAATAGAGTTGGTCAAACTGCTTGTAATAGTTTATAAAAACCTGAGATTTCACTTTCATTCATTCTTCTGTGTATTTCATTTTGTGTTGAAACATTTCTACATGAATCCTCAGGGGTTTTTCATTTTAAAATTTCCATGAGAAAAATCCTAATTTTACCTTCAAATTCTCCCCTCTCTCTACCTCTAGTTTTTTTTCCTACTGGAAAAAGAAAGGTGTGAAAAGACACAAAAAGAGAGACAAGTTGAAGGAAAAATATTTTCTGAAGGATAAAAAAATCAGCATCACTTTCTCACACTTAGAGAGGTAAAAAGTGAGAGAGCGCGTTACTTTTACACATAATATTAACACTTACAGGTGTTACTTTAACTAGCATCACTTTACTTTCTCTAATCCTACACATAATTGTCTAGGAGAAAAATCTAACAAAAATGAAAGATGAAGAGAAGTTAGGCATTTTTTTTTACAATTTTATATTTGAAAAGACTGACAATTTTCATTTTTATTCCAGAATTTGAAACATCCATACTGCAGGGTACATGCAAATCATTAGCTGGGAACAAGATGTAAGTTTTCATGGTGTGAAATTAGATGCATTATGGGAATGCACAGCTTGGTCTGTGTTATTTTTGCCCTGAGCTTTGTGAGGCCATTACAGGAGGAGAACTATATTTCCAAGCCTATGGAAAAAAAATGTTGACAGCTCAACAGACTGAATCACTTGGGAGAATGATGGTAGAAAAGCTACAGACAAAACCACCCTTTTTTTGGCAAAGTCTAGCAGGAAGTTCACTCATTTTAAAACAATAACTCTCCTGCATTTTGATTGACAATTCAGTTCAGGGTAAGAAAAAAAATAAAGCTGGCTGTTGCACGCTTGGTCTATGTTAACAATCTGAGTAGCTACATTATTTTGCCTCTGAAAACTGCTTCCTTTAATGATGGTTTCCTCACTTTTATTGGACAGGCACAGCAGATTGGGAGGATTTATTTGAAATATTTACCAAAAATATTTACCCACACTTGGCATTCTACCTGCTGCCTGCTCTTCCATCACCTTTACTGAGGGTGCTGGATGCTTTCTTCCACAGAGTCTGCCATCCTGAGACGCAATAAGGATGTGGCGTAGACCTAACATCATGACCTCGCTGGCATTAAGGGTCAGGGCCATTAGGGATTATCACCTTGCCTGGTCCCCGCACAAATATATACATTTTGTTGTGCCTTCCAGAGCCCAGGAAGTCCTGCTACAATGCAGTAGAAGAACATGGGGTGGGTGAATGGGCCATGTGCTCTGGGCACTGCCTAAGGGGAGGGGTACCAGCGGGACGGTGGGGCCTCATCACTTGGGGTGCTGCATGCCTCCATCTCTGCTGCCTGCCTACTTCTAAGATGCACATTGTCTGTCCACAAGGCATTCTGGAAATTAGTTTTTTAAAACAGCAGTGGAGTTTGCTAAGATGAGGGTAGGGGTTAGGTGGGTACGGGCATCCATTTCTTTTTCACCTGAATTCGGATTTTTTTTTTTTGCCCTCTGGACCTAGGCTTCAGTGGCAAAAAAATTGTGTGAAAGTTTCAGGGGCAGATGTAGGGAGACTGCAGCCTACTTTGATTCCTGATCCAGCTGAAGTTTAAAACCAACTCTCTGGCATTGGCAGCAACATTTCTATTCAGGCACCAGTGCTGGAGTCAGTTGACTTCAGAGCTCATTATGTTCCACCTAATTCCATCTAAACTCTTCATTCCACAGGTGTTAATGACCCTCTCTTCTTTTCAATGATCTTGCTGCTCTACTAATTAGGCTATCCTTTCTTCTGCAATGATGCTGTCTGTAAGCTGTCCTGGCAATGTAGCTCCTATTTCACAACCCTGCAGACTCTTTTTAACTCTGACTAAAACCATTAACTCAACAAAGCACTGGATGTGCTGTCAAGACGCTCAAGAAGTCATTTTATCGTTTTATGAATCTGAAAAATTCTAACGACTGCAGGACTAATGAAACAACACATTTCAATATGCTTTCCTAGTTTGTTGCATTTTTGTAAATAATATATGATACAGCAAGGTATGTGTATATTTGCTTTTGTTGCGATCTTGAAATGAATAACATAGCTGTAGACCACTAGCTTATTAGTAAAGCTTCTAGTTTCTTTTTAACTTGATAAAAGTATGCATCATGTTATATGTGGTGATGCATCACATCCTCTGCTCCCCTGTTACCAAAATCCTAGATTTTCCCATGGAAAGTTGTCCCCAGCAGCAGTAAACTCCACTGCCAGTCTAGAAAACTGACTAGGATGACTGCCTGGCTCTCTTTTCTGTTCTTGCACCTGCAAACAACAGGGAGGAAGGGTGAGAGACGGCTGCCCAGGACACATTTTTTCCACCCTATGCCTCTACCACGATCAAAGCCCATGTGATATACATACGGTCACACAGCAAGGCAGGGCTTGGAAACAGACTTGGGAGGCAGCCTGCCAACAAGCAAAAACACCCTAGCTTAGAAGTTTCTCACTGCTCTGAATGACACGCAGCACAGCTTTTTAATATTACCAGTAGGCCTTAGACAAAAATGGAATGAGAACAATGAGAATGCATAACAGAACAGACTTGTCACTTTGAAATGATTTGTGTCCTAATTCATGCTAGAGGCAAATGAAGTCCGATTCAAATGAGCAGAGATTTTCCTCTCAGCACTGCATTGCATATATAATGCCATGCTTTGGTTTCCAGCTTGATTCCAGACATACATAAATATGTATTTCAATATCCGCACTGGAATTGAAAAAAATGTCTGGCTTAAAGCTAGCCCCCAAAGCCTAGTTGCATTTTTGGGGACTGTTCTACCACACCTTTCCCTAATCCCACAAGTAAACATTTACTGAAGTGAGCAAGAGTTGCAATGTTAAGCCCTCACACTCGATTGACATGAGCTATAATTATATTTTCTGGCATGATTTGGATAAATTATTTAGTTTGTGTAAACATGTATTTTCAATTTGTTATTTAACCAGGGGAATCAAGATTGTGCTTTTCAAATGTACCAGGTGATATCAGTGCACATTTTAATATAGAAGTATTCCTGTCTTTTCTGTTTCTGACTGAGGGGAATGTAGGCATTAAAAAAATCCTATATAATGCTACAGTGAGCATGATAATGGTGGAATTTGAAGAAAAGGGTTTAATTAAGTGACAAGGCATTAAGGAAGGGACAATAACTGGTAATAACACCGAGCACTTAAATTACACATTCATCAAAGCATTACATCTCAAATTACTGTAAGGAGAAAGAAAGCATTATCTTTTCCACTTAAAGTAACACCTAAACTCTGTGTATTCGCAGAAAGCTTGCTTTCAGTGTGGCTTTTTTTCGAGGTCCGGGGGAAGTCGTTAAGGGTATGTTCATATTTGCCCTTGGATGTCCAATCAACTGGAATTGCAGCAAAGGAGCCAATGCCAAGAATACCCTTCAGAGATAGTCTTGAGGTCTTAGTTACCGACATATGTGAAAGTAGTTACCAGGGATGCTCCTGAAGCAGCTTCTCCAAGGAGTGGCATGGGCGAGTGGGAGTAGGTATGCTTGAAACTTCCCTTCTGAGACGCAGTAAGGATGTGGCATAAACATAACCTCACTACAAGAGTCATTTGGCCATGGAAAATACATAACACTAGGCAGAGTGGGCCCGCCACGGAGGCAGTTGCAGTGAGACCAGAGAGACTTGAGGAAGCCACTTCCCTGGGGCTGTCTGGTCTCACTTAAACTCATAAATTGGCTCCATGCTGAGAGCAGGGCTGTCAGGGCTTAAGTCCAGCGGCCCTGCTCTCGGGACAGAGCTCCTGGGTCAAAATCAGAGTGCTGTAGGGCTGCTGTCCTGGAGCTGGCTTGCAATGAGCTCTGAGGGGCCCAATCTTTTTTTTCTCCGGAGCTCAAGTGGCGCCCGCTGCCCCTTGCCCCACTGGCAGGGCTGCTGGCTGGCTGGGTTCTGCCAAGGAGCCAATCTTTTTTTCTCTGGAGCTCAGGCGGTACCCGGCCCCCACACCACCCCTGGCAGGAGCACAGCCAGTCCAGGTGGTGTCAAGAGGCACCCAGCTACCGGACACCCCAGGGCTCACTGCCCAATGTCCCTGAATGACACTCACTCTGCCCGAAATCCCCGGAGAGGAGGCCTTATGCCCAGCCCCGCTATCCCCCAACATCCCCACTTACCCTGAGTCAGGAGGGGCCATTGTATTCTGGGACACTGGTGGACTTCAACATGGACACACAGTAATGGAACAGGAACAAAATTAGGCAGATTGGAAATAATCCTGCCCTCAAGTGGCATAAACCGAATAACAAGTGCTTTAAGCCACTAAAGTGGTGTTAATGTGCAGCCAACCCAGGGTTTACGAGCTCCAGAAGCTGCTTAAATTTACTGTGTGTATCTGCACATGCATTTAACTATGCAGTAGACTAATTTGCTGCCATGTAAAGCATTACAGACTACACACATGATGCTATTAGACCATAGCAAGCTAATTTGTACTACTGTTAAGACAGTACTGCCAGGGAGAGTACTCTTTTATAGTGGTGAAGATAACTGTGCCTAAACGCAGGTCTAATGCCAACCTGGGTGCACACTGTGCCTGGTCAGGCAGGCAGCAGGGGGCCAAACCTCTGTGTGCCACCTATTCCACCATCTCTCTACGTAAACTGTTCCAGTGTTTTATTATCCTCCTAGTAAGAAAATTCTTCCTAATA
>NW_005842565.1:1060877-1061106 GCF_000455745.1 Alligator sinensis | reverse complement strand
GTCGAAGTTCATGTGCCCCTCAACGTCGGTCAGGTCCCATGACGCGCAGCTGTATCCATTGTCGCTGTATGCGTTCGGCATCACCATGAAGGCAGGTCACCGTCACTGGTGGGGCCTCCCTTCCGTCTCGCCGTCGGACTATGTCGGCTCTTACCATAGATTGGGCGCATCCGGAGTCAAGACTGGCCCGTACCGGCCGGCCGTCCACCCAGGCCTTGACAGTTGGGCC
>NW_005842565.1:1057450-1059603 GCF_000455745.1 Alligator sinensis | reverse complement strand
CGCCGACCAGAGCTCTCCTCGCAGCCGCGCCGTTGTCTCGGCGGGGCTGCCTTTTGTCTCTCCTGGCCGGCGTGCCCTGCCCCCGCTGCTCAGCTGCAGCTGGATAAATGTCCGGCTGACGGCCCGTGCTGGCGCGTGGACTCCTTTTGGCTCCTCCAGCCCTGCGGGAGGTAAGCGGGACCCTTTGCCGCCATGGGGGTCTCCCAGCGTCCCCGTTCCCCTGGGACAATGGCATTACAAATGTGAGTGTTATTGGGTGCAGCACTATTGTTGGGTGCCTGGAGCATGGAAATGAGCTAGGAGATCTGTTTTTGTCTGTTCTCTCATGCTATCGGAACAATTTATAGGGTGGCAAAAGAGTGATGTCTGTTGGTACTCTCTCCTCTCCCCCAGCAATAAAATTGTAATTGAAACTGGCATGTCCTTGCAAAAAAATGGTTTTGATGAATTAGCATTTTCCAA
The DNA here is from genome assembly GCF_000455745.1 of Alligator sinensis. NCBI lineage: Eukaryota > Metazoa > Chordata > Crocodylia > Alligatoridae > Alligator > Alligator sinensis. The sequence continues at coordinate 1,059,141 of NW_005842565.1, read as the reverse complement.
AGATAGAAAATATAAAAAAAATAACCTGGTCATGTTTTCTAGTGTATTTTGGGAGATAATATAAGCTTCAACAATCTGTTTAAGGATAAGATGCTACTTAATTCTCATACCTTGTAAAAGTTAAGAGTTCTTTAACCTTCATCACGTCAGTGATTTTCTTTTAATCAGGCAACATTTAAAAAGTATTCTATAGAATTTACAGAAGAACCAAAAGCATCCTACAGAAGAACCCTGTGAGGAGAAGGAAGTGATTTTGGGACAGGATCAAAGTCTGGTCTGGATACTTTTTATCTAGATTAATTTATTACCTTGCAACTAGTTCAGCTATACAAAAAAGATCTGGGATTGGTCTGGGCTCAGTCTGCATATGCTATAGCAACTGGGTATAGAAGTTATAGAAAAAATATTAAAGCTGGTCAAGATTTTTTTATTGAAATATTTTTTTTTAAATCAAAACTTTCCCTAGACAATCTAGTTACTACTAAATAATTTGATTTTCTGTTGGGCAGCATGTAGAAAGCAAAAAGCACAAGAACCTTCCAGGGAAACACTTAACCAGCCCAAAAGAAACAAACAAATCCATTTCAATTCTATCAAGAAGTTATTTTTCTGGAAATCTTATCCCAAAGAAAACCTATACATATTCAATTTTTTTTTTAATGTCCTAATGCAGAACTAAACCAGGATTGGTTATTTAGATATTTATTACAAAACACTAAAAACTGCTTTAATATGTTCAGAATATCTTAAAACTTGTTGGGAAAAAATGTAGAAAACTGTTTTTCAAATTATGTTGTTGGATCTACTTCCTGTTTATAACCATGTTGATTATAGTAAGGGCTTGGGGGGGGGGGGCATAGGCTTGGAGAAGCCCAGTTGAACTCTGTTGATTTACAACAACAACAACAACAAAAATCCTGGCCTTAGTATCCTTACTCTACTACAGAGATGAATAAAGTATAGAAACAAATGACTATATACACATCCATATATACCCAACGGTATTCACTAGAAAAGCAGCATTTCATTCAGACTTTCAAATAATTTCCATTCACAACATCTCCTTAGAAAATGCCAGCAAATTAAATAATTAGATATACACTCGTGGTTGACAGTTTAATTTGTTTTAATGAGGACAGTAATATACCTGTTTTCAGCACAAAGAAACTTTGTGCTTTGAGAAAACCACATTGTGCTGTCTCACAAAGAAAGTGGAGCAGGGACAAGTACTGAGAATATAATACAAGAAAATGAACACATGACAAAAATCTTTTGTTAGTGTCATTTTATTTATGTACAATACACATAAGAGGTTGTCAGGGCATAGTACACTTACACTGGTTCACTAGAGAGGGAAGGATCATAACTTAAAAGAGACATGATTTCAAATACGTTTTGCTATTCTTTCCCGTCATGTGTGAACCAACAGAATTAATCTGCTCCCCAGCTATTATTTCAACTGCTTAAATAGTAGCATTTTTATTCATATTTTTGTCACAAGTTTAATAATGGCAAAAACCTGAAGAACAGAAACTGCTGTTTCAGAATTGTTTCACATAAAGATTGTTATGGTTACCTAGGCAACAAACACCAGCCCAAAAGTTGTGCAGACTGCCATGGCAGCTAGTTCCATGGAAGATGGAGGATACAAGACCAGCATTGGGCCCAGAAACACTGTTGAATATACACTG
>NW_005842565.1:990001-1057419 GCF_000455745.1 Alligator sinensis | reverse complement strand
CCGCTCTTATGGAATAAGTGAAAGGAAGGTGCAATTTTGGCTGTCCTGGAAAGGACACCACTTTAGCAAGTGCCAAAAAGGTGCTGATTATTTGGTTCCACAAACATTGGTGCAATTCTGGGCCCAGCATGCAAAGCTCCACTAAGGCCATGTCCAGACACGCAGGAGCATGCACTTGCAGTGGCACAAATAGTAGAGGACATATTTGTACTCTTTGAGCTGCAGCACATGCCCCTGCATGTGTCCTTTGTTGCAGGCCATGCCCAGCTCCTCCCAGCTGCTGGCTAGGCTCCATTGATGCATGGGGGGCTGGCTGAGGTACAGTGTGCCTCAGCATAGGGTCTTTGCAGCACAAGGAAATGGCAGAGCAGGTAGCCCTGGATTGCTTGTTCCCTGTCTCCATGTTTGTACTGGCACATGCTACTTTTTCATGCTTTGTGCTGCTTTATTTCCAGGTTTGTTTGTTTTTTGCTACTAGGAAATCCCAGTAGCAAATTTTCCCTCTAAGCTGCAAATTAGCAGTGCTGCGCATGATTTAACGTGCAACAAACCACATGGTCTGTGGTGCCACAGACCTCACATGCCTGCACATCTGGATGCACCCTGTCTGAGTCAGCACTTCTATCTGGCCACCTGTTGACCTATGCTAAAGTAGGTTAATTATAGGAGCAATCTGAAGTTTTCCCCCTCAGTGGATCTAGACCACTGAAAAATACCTTGTCACATTTATCTTTCATAACAAAGGCTTGTAGCATTTTCCTATACTATTTACTGTAAGGAATAGAGAGTAGTAAATAGCAGGAATATAATTATGTTGTTTTTGGATCAGCCCCTAATGCTCAGTTTCCACATCCATGCATTTGCTACAATTAGGATCTGTAAGCAAAGTTATGACAAACTGCGAACTGAGTTTTGCTAGCAATGTCTACACAAGTGATGGACTGCATAGTTGTTACTGTGCAGTCTTTTAGTACTTGCATAACCAAGTACTTAATGACTGAGCAGTAACTCATGTTACTGCACAATGGCATCCCCACACATTTTTTTTCTGACCCTACTGCCTAGTAGCAATGAGCTACTGTGTAGTAGCTTATTACTACTGCACAGTAGCACTGTATCGTGGTTAGTGCCCCGCAATGCTACTATGCAGTAGCAATGAGCTACTGCACAGTAGTGTCTAGTGTAAATGCAGCCACTGAGAATTAAATCCTTGACAGTGTTTTTTGTTGGATGGGACAGGGTTATTCAGTCTATAAGTAGAGAAGGCATCTTTCATGTCCATATAAAAATGATTTCTAAAGATTATGTTTTTAGATGGCTGAAAGGCAGGGGAATTCCAGTACAGTCAACAATATAGTTGGGAAAAGCTTCTATTAAATGAGATGAGGGCATTTGATCTAGCATTACGGTATAAGACGTCCATGTGCATAGTACACATGCATGCTGAAACATAGAGCACATGAAAAAAGCATATAAATTGCAGGTATTGAGTCCAGATAAAACCCCAAAAGTAAACTTCCTTGATAGAAAATATACATATTTAAAAATTAAACAAAATTAAAACAAACGAATCCAAGAATGGAATAGTTTAGGGATCTATAACTTCCTGCTGTACTTTAATTCTTAATTTCTCACTATCAGTTTACTTCAATTATATCCTCCCCCAAATTCTCTAACCGCTATTTTAATTGTCCCTCTGACCTCTCAAATGCCTTTTCATTCATCTTTTCCATTCTTTTAATGTTCCACTTGACTGCCTCAGAGCATTCGTTTCAAGATTGGGTGATGCCAGATAGTCCACATACCTTTCAGTCCTCTTCACTTCTTCATATGAACCACATTGTTCACCTCCCTGGACTACTATCTGACTAAACATCATAAATTATATAACAGATAGATACCAACTGTTTTAAAATCATCTTTTCTTGAAGGATAATTTATTGGGAATTACAATGAGAGTGTATTATATATCAGTTGTTCTTCCATTAATTTCTTATGTAATGGTGACAATCTCATAAGGAGCATATGCTTCCTTTTAAGTATAATGAACATTTGTAACAGATACATACTGAAGTTAAACTTGTATTGCTTTACCAGAATTCCACCAATAACTTCTGAATAATGCATTTATTAGACTTCAAGCTACAATGTAACCTGTAATTTACTGCATAAGATGCGATAAATCACAAAAGATGAGCTCTTCAGAATCTTTTGGAGTGTCATTAGGTATTCACTTCACATGCTTTCCTATACAAAATACCTTACAACACTTAACATCCTTGTAAAGGAAGTCCTAGCTCTAGTTATTAATATCTTTATTTAAATGCAGATCTCGACTTTCCCTAGAGACTGGTAAAGCTCCATGCATATAACTACAAGTGAAAAGCAAACTTTGATTCATATCCACAAAGAAAGGACTTGTCTAGCTTCTGTGTCTTTTGAAGAGAAGATATATGTTTGTACAAGTCTTCCTTTGTACTATAGCTACAACAGGTCACCAAAAAGGAAAGTTTTGTTCATGTCACAAGTAACTATGCAGACTACCCACTTCAAATATGTTACATTAATGGTAATGATACCTAGCTCTTGTATGGAATGCTTTACTGTTAGAGAAGTGAAGTGACTTAAAGATCTGAATTCATAACATGTAAAACAGGAAATTTACAGTTAGGAATTTTCCTCCTTAACTAATGGATGGGTCTAAGTATTTAAGAAAGTTGAGGTAATGTAGGAGAGTTGGTTCAGGAAAAAAATATGAGGGGCACAGATTTTTGTGGATGATATCTTATTGGAGCAACTAAATAGTAGGAACGTGAAAAGTTAAATTCTTCATCGTTTAATGTATAAGCCCAGTGATAACCAGTTAGCTTATCAGTTATTGTTTAGCACAGTCTGGAAGGGAAAGGGAAATAACAGAAGCCACGCCATGACCCAGTACAAACCAGAAGGCAGCAGGGCAGGCAGGAGGGAGGGAGGGTGGGAAAAGGGAGGATCAAGAAGAACAAGAGGGAGGGGGAAGAGGGGAGAAACAGGATCCTTTTAGGAGCCTAAGGGGAAAACAGAGAGCAGCATAATGACTCATCAATTAAGCAATTAGCTGATGTTTCACAGGTGCTCCCTCTCACCCAGGGTGGGTCTTCATGTGGGCTGTGCTGTCTGGCTAGACCACCTCTTCCCCAATCAAAGGGCCTGGGAGCAGCTCTCAGCAGCAGCTATGTTGGAGCTGCCATGTTATCAGTTAAACATTTAACCAATATCATTAGAGGAAGATATGCGATTCACTTTTTAAACAATATTTACATCCTAACTCCATAGTTGAGAGGGACATAGGCAAAATTTTGGATACCACTGTGCCCTTCCCAGGTCTCTGAGAGGGGGCAAAAAGGCAGACACAGCAGAACACCCCTCCAAAAAATATCCCTTAGGAATTTCAGCTATTTCTGTAGCATTCTAAAGTATAAGTGAAATGCAACTAATAGAGAGGGAAGAAGTAGTTCACTCTTGGCCCTGGACTCCTTAATTCTTTTCTTCACTCTGGCAGTAACATTCAGACTGAAGTAAAATGTACCAAAGAAAAAGTGCACAAATCTAAAGATGCCAGACAAAATTCTGTTTTCAGTAAAGTGGTGTAAATATGGAATACCTCTGTTCTGGGAAAGCAGCACTTGAGTGGAGTTAACACCCAGGATCCTGGTTTTCACTGATTAAAAAAAAAAAAATCCCCAATTTTCAGTTTTAAATAAAGTAACCCTAAATCTACATTTCCCCCTGGCTAAAGTGAAACACCACTAATATACAAAGATATCTGTTAGTATATATTAGTGGTGTTTCATTTTAATCATGTAAAAATGTGGATTTGGGGTTAATTTTAAACTAAAAATTGGGGGTTTTTTTAGAAATCAGAGAAAACCAGGTTCCCTGGTTAACGCACATCATCATGTTTAATTTGTCCCATTACTGTTAGTTGTGTGATTCAACTGACCTTTGGAGCTCTGATCAGACCAGCAATTGAAATCAGAGTAGTTAATCCATTCCTGATTAGTGTGAGAACAGAGCTGACCAACAACATTTAGCACACACAATGATTGCAAGGCAAGACCTAAAGTCATGCAAATAGAGTGTTTGAAAAGGGAGTTTCACAGGGAGTTTTAGCATTTCTTTTACTAAATACAGTTCTTTGCTCAATACTATGCTATCAAGTATTAGTGGTTATGAATTGCATGATGCGTGCTACATTTGCTTCCTTCCTGAAGCCAAAAATATTTCTGTTTGTGTGAAGCTAGTAGGTAAGCAAAAAAACACCAAAAAACAAAAACGAAAAAAAGAAAAAAAATATTTCTTATGGGGAAAGACAATGACTGATGCCCTGGATCATCTGAGTTGATGAGGAGTAATTGAAAAACCTAATTTCAGAAGCATCTCCAACACAGATTCAAGAAAGGAACAATGAGGAAAAAAGAAAGGAGACTTGGTAACATATAACTAACAGAGGCACAAAGGCAAGGTTACCTTCTATACAATTGGAAAGAACCAAAACAGCTTTTAGAATTTTTTTAATTGGTGTTCCTCCCAGAACACCCAATACTGAACCTTTTTTTCACTCATCCAGCAAGACTGGCTCTAAATGGACAATGTATATTCAATGGTGTTTATGTGGCAAGTACTGCTCTTGCATCCTACATCTGACATAGAACTACTCTCAATATAAGCTAAATATCCTAAATGTAGCCTGAACATTTTGCTACCAAAACCTTGTCTAATATCTTTCCCAACTATGTAGTCTATCAAAAAAAAAAAAAAAAGAAGTTGCCAAATGAACCTTGTTTCTTTCATATTCCCTGGACCATCACAGATACAAGAATACTATGACTCTTTTATGCAACAGAAGGCAAATGAGAATGAGAAGGCTATAATCACCAGAGAAAGAGGACCAGGTAGAAATCTTCAGAGCTACATGTTTGAATAGTTGTTAACATGTTCTCTGAATAGAAACTGCAGAAAATATCTCTGGTATAATGAAACAGAATGGGCATATCTACATGAGACGCTGACTGCGCAGTAAGTAGCTTGATACTACTACTGTAGAAAGACTGTGACATGACACTACTGAGCGGTAGTATTAGGCTACTGTAAAGTAGCATCACAAAAAAAAAAAAATATTTGCCAGCACTACTGCACAGTAACTCAGGTAACTATGCATTTATTCAGTATTTGTTTATACAAGTACTAAATAAATGTGCAATGACCACTGTACAGTAGCATCTCATGTAGATCCAGCCACAGATATGTAAAAATGTATACAGGCAACCCTCATTTAATGCTGTTTCACTTGGCTCAATTTCGCTATAACACTCATTTGAAATTGATACCTGATTTCACTTTCCAGTCAGTGAGTTTCATTATAATGCTCTCGGTCACCATCTTGGGTCATTAAAAATAATTGTGGTCGCCATCTTGAGTCGTCAAATACTTTCTGTTTCACTTAACACTCGGTTTTTCAGGAACCATTTAAAAACGCTAAGTGGGGGTTGCCTGTACTCATCTCAATTTGCGGGACAATATAGAATGCTCACAAAGATACGTGCAATCATTAAAGAAAGACCAACACATTTTTCATACAAAGAGGAATGGAAAGCACAGTTAGACCAATAGGACAATGGACTAGTTTTCCTGGACACTACCTGTGATCTCAAGAATAGATTCATTTCTACTGCCAGAGAGCAACAATCAAAGTTAGGTCCCTCTAGTGGTAATATGACATGTTTTTTTTCTATGGTACCTCAGTTTATATGCAACTTCAGAAATCTCTGAAGGAGGCCAAAGAGAGGAATGTTCAAATAATCTTCTCAGAGATATGTATTGGTTCATGAGTGAAGGAAGATGAAAGATAATTCTGAAAGGGACCTGTTAAATAAGTTGGGTGAATTAGGAGAGGTTTAGTTTTGTAGAATACCAGGCCACCTTTTAAATGGGCAGTACAGTTTGGATGGCTCCTATTTCAGTAGAATAGAAACCATACTTATAAGGGCATAAGTCAAAAAGGTGTTAAACAAGGTGGGGAGGAGGAAAAAAGAGAATAAAATGAGCATTCATTTAGCACAAAATCAAGATTTCAAGAATAAAATGAATCAAGGTGCCAAGAGACTTGAAGAAGAATTATTAATTGTTTAAGCCCCAAAGCTAGAAGCATGAGTAATGTAAAAGAAATTAATACTGCTCTTTTACGAACATAAATTTTATGTAGTCAGCATTATTAGATATGATGGACAATTTGCAAAGCAAAATATTAAAACAACTGTTTTTAAACTTAGCATCAAATGAGAAAAGGAGAGAAGTAGTAGCACTCTACATAAAAAGATGGCATTACCCATTTCAAAGCCATTGAGAGCTCAAAAGAAAACAATCTTAAATGCTCAAGGATTAATGCTTTAACAGAAAAAAATGTGAGGCAAGATGCTAGTTGGTGTTTGCCACAGACCTTCAAATAAAACTAAAGAACAATTTTTGATTTGCCTTTTCAGCCCCTATTTATAATGTGTAAGAAAAACATTTGTATTAATCAAAGGAATTTCAGTTTAAGTGATTTATGCTGGAGGATCCATGTTCATCTGTACTAAAACATCCTTGGAGTGTCTTAAAATTATGAGAACTACAAAAAGTACTAAAAAACAGAGGTATTATTTATTAGACCTCATCATGAAAGATGAAGAGGAATTTATCTCAGACCTAAAATGTATAGGTCTGTTAGGTGCAAGTAATCATGATTGAATTGCACTTGATATGTGGAAACATGATTTTATCCAAACCAACAAAAGATGCACTTGCTGGTTTAAAAAGATCTATTTCACTGTGTTGAAAACAACTACTAGCTAAAACAGCTGGGGGTAGGAAATAACAAAAATGTAAATGATAGTTTGAAACTTTTAAAGAACTTTTTATTACTAACCAGAAAGACATGATCCCACTACAGAGAGAGAAGTCCAACCAGAAGTAAAGTCTGATTGAGAGAAAATGAAAGCAACTGTAAAAATAATACCTAAAAAATTTAAAAAGGGATATTTATAGCAATGACTATAAATCAGAAAGTAGGAATTGAAGTCATGCTGCTTGGGCAGTATAGGTTGAGGAGCTCTACTCTAGGAAGTGGTTCTTAAAAGGACTTGGTTGGATTACTGGTGCTCTCAATGAAAAGCTGTAGTCAAAATAATTAGCATACAACTGCAATTGGAACACTATATGTAGCTCTAGCGTTCACACTTACAGAAGGATCTAGATGTTGAAGAATGGAAGAGAACTCATAAGAATAATTAAAGGATTGGAAAGCATGCCTCATAGGAAACAATTGGAATAGCTCAATCTATTTAATTTATCACAGAAAATCTATTAATCTATGAAATAAACATTACAATCTATTGACCTGACAGGTAAGAATATTGACCTAAAATGAAGTTACAGACAGTTCTAACTTTAAGGGAGGCATGCAGTCAAGGGAAATAGACTGTGGACTGCAAGTTGTGAACATATAAATTCTAATCAAATCTCCAATACTATACTATATGATCTTACAGGTTCATAGATGTAGGGTCGGAAGGGACCTAAGTAGATCTTCAAATCTGACCCTCTGCCCTGGGCAGGAGAGAATACTGGCTCATATGACCCAGCTAGGTAATTGTCAAGCCTCCTCTTAAAGACCCCCAAGGTAGGAGCCAGCACCGCTTCCCTTGGAAGTTGGTTCCAGATCCTAGCCGCCTTGACTGTGAAATAGTGTCTTCTAATGTCCAGCCTGACACTTGTCATTTGACCTTCCCATATGTCAAATTCCTCATCTATGAAATAGGGAGTGCAATGCTTGCCACAAAGCGTTCTTCTGAGGATATTTAATATTTGTTTTGCATTTTGAATGTGCCAGAGTAAGTTCCATTATTAAATCACCCAAAAACTTAGCAAATAAATTAATAATAGTGATGGACTTATATCTGAATGTCTCCAAGCTCCCAAGTGAATAGTAGCAAACTAAAACTGACTTCAAAAGCACAAAACAGAAATATAAATTTACGGAGCTAATTTAATCTCTGGTTTACTATTCCTGAGACCATTGGAATTACACAAGCTTTGGAATTTTCTGATTTAATGATTGGCACCAACAAGATATGGATTATTAAATGTCATATTCAAGTTAGGCACTTAAAGTAATGAAGTCAGTGAGAATGTATAGAAATGTAAAGAAATGACAACTTTCTTTTGAAATTACTTTTGTATTGTTACATCTTATTATTTGTATTGTAGTAGACACAAGTGCACAATCAGGCTTAAAGCCTTAATGTATTAAATGAAAATTTACAGTACCTCTCTTTTCACTTGTAAGGTTTGTAAAGTAGAATGTGAAGCAATGTGAAGCCACTGAGAATCAAAATTGGAACCTAATGTGTCATTTTCAAAGTCAGTTTCTAGAACATAATCACTGTTCTTCTGTGCAGGTGTAGTTAACACTCTGAAAATGGCATGCCATTAAAACAAAAGGCCCTCCACTCAGTGGTGGGAAGAAGGGGTTGGAGAAAATGAGAAAAAGTCCTTTAATCTGAACTGGCATACCAAATGAAGCAAATTCAATAAAAGGGATACAAAGCATTCAGAAGCTGCACTTATTCAACATTAAAAAGAAACAAAAGAAAACAAAGCCAACCAACAAATTAGGTTTGGTCTCATATCCCTTAGACAATTAAGTTAATTTAATTGTTTTGTATCCTCCCCCCTTCTTCTCTTCCCCTGCCATCCTCAAGTAAAGAATTCAGGATAGCATACATTAGTTTTATAATGGAAAAGTCTCTTCATGTGACAAAGCTTTATATATTCCTTTATACTGGGGTTCATTTCAAGTGGCTTTTTCCTGACAGAGGGCATATCCACATGAGATGCTTACTACACATTAGCCTAATAACACTGTGCAGTATCATGGCGGTTAAAAACTGTGCTAATAGCCTACTGCTCAATGTTATTAGGTTAACTTTGAGCCAGTGCTACTGCACAATAACTGTAGTTACTGTACATTTAGTTAATACTTCATTGAGCAAGTACTAAACTAAATGCTCAGGAACTAAGGTGCATTAATGAACATGTAGATGCACTCAGAAGAGAGTGAATACACAACATGTAGGCCAGGTACAGACATCACATATAAACTGGTATAAGTAATCAGAAACCAGGCTAAACCTGTAACAGAAGTTCAGCACACCTAGACTAGTTTAAAAATGGTGAAACCTGGTCTAAGATAGACCTGGATGGATGTAGCATCAGACTTAATAGGTTTCACTTATCAAATTTCTGCACCAGATCCCCTCTAGACCCAAGTTAAGTCACAGTCTGTCGGCACCCCAAGTGCTTTTGTGGCCCTCCTGACTCCCCCCTCTTGCAAAGAGGTGCACTGGTATCTGGCTCATGCTCAGCTGCTCTGAACTGTCAATCACATGTGGTGGTGGCACAGGGGGTGGAGGTAGGGGCGGAAGGGCATCTGTAGTTTTGAATTTTTCTATCTTGTCCCTAGGTAAGGGACACACTCCACAGAAGGAAGAATCGGATCCCTCTGAGCTCTGGCCAATAGCAGGTGCTAGGCATCATGGCAGGGCAGGCAGAGTGAACAAGTGAGCAGTGACTGAGAGTTGCCATACCCCATGTGCATGGAGCCCAGCAGAGCCATACATACCATGGCAAGGCAGAGAGCCTAGCTGCAGTCACTGCCTCCCCGTGCAGCTGCTGCTGCTGTTGCTGCTGGTGCTTGGCAAGACGTGGTGCTTCAGAGTGTGTGTGTCCAGCTTGGCCCCAGGCAGGGCCACGGAGAAGTGGGGCAGGGAGCAAAGCTGCTGACGCCAGTGCTTGGCAGGGTGTGGGGTGCTAGGGAGGGGGGAGTGGTGTGTGTGTGTCCAGCCTGGCCCTGTGTGAGCCATAGCATGGTGTGGCAGGGAGCAGAGCTGCTGCCACTGCTGCTAGCTCTGGTACTTAGTGGGGCATGGGACTTCAGTGGGGGGGTGTGCCTGTGTGTGTGTGTGTGTGTGTGTGTCCATGTCCAGCCTGGCCTCAAGCAATCCTTCCCTGCACCCCTCCCTTCCCTACTCCTAATTCACAGCAGATCCAGGTGGAACAGGCACCCTGAGCTCCCATTGCAGCTCCTGGGAGACGACTGTGCCAAGCCTGCCCCAGATGGCATTTGTCAGATGGGCTCTCCTGCCTGGATCATGGTCCTCAGGTATCCTCAACCCAGGCTGGATCCTTCACTTGTCCTACAAACTCTCCCCTGGACTCCCAGCAGTTCACTCCTTCCCTCCCTCTCTTGCTTGGCTTCAGGTTGCGGAGCTCCCCACAGCGATTCCCCAGAGGCAGAAAGCATTGGAGGCTCCTGAACAGCCTGGGTGAGGTAGAGGTGCCCTCTACTGTTCAGCAGCCCCTGTTTGCTGCTGCCTTCAGCGCTGAAGCTGCAGATAAGAAACAAGGTTACCGGAGCATTGGATCTGCTGTGGGTAGCAGCTGTTGCCAGACCCAAGCCACCCACACAGAAAGGCTCTTCCCCATTTTTTTCTCCCTTCTCCCCATCCCTCTTCCCTTTCCTCAAAGTCAGAACCCAATGCCAGAGTTTTCTGCTGCTTGCCTGGCTCAATTGCTCCTAGCTGCCTCCCCTTTGGGAGCCCCAGGGGTTTGAGCCACAGCTAAAGGCAGTCTTAGGTAGAGTTTAGAGTCTTGAATTGTATGGAAAGGTTTGGATAGCACTGAACTGGGAGATGTAGGAGCGTGCCCCCAAGGTGCTGGCCTCCGCCAGTGCAGGAAGCCTGCATTTTTCCCACTCCTTCCACTGAAAGGTAAGCATGTGCTCTGTTCTCTCCCGAACTAACCTAGAGGACTTAGAGCACAACACAAAATTTAGATAATTTCCCCCTCAGGTTTTTTGAAAGTTTGCACCTAGTTGAGGAGTCTTCCAAAAGTGGTAAGTGCTATAAGAAAGCAGAGAAATGGGTGAAAATGGAAGAAATGAGAACTCTCACACTGTAAAAGAAAGTGAAGGTAGAGGGGGGAAATGAGGATTTTATGAACAGTTTAAAACTCTCAAAAGAGAGCACGTCTACATGACTGTTATAATATAAATGCTATGGAAAACTAACTTAGTCTGCAAGTTGTTTTCTTTTTTCAGAGCTGGATATAAATGGTAAGAAATATTTTTTGTTATTAGGTTTTGAATGAAAGCTGAAAAAATATTTTACTCTTCAATAACCTCTTGAAAGTTGGCTTTGGAGTGGAATGAAAGTTTCATTAACATTTTCATGGCAATAATAATATACATTTTGTCCAAAAAATAAGAAAAAAATTGGGTTTCTTTTGTTTATGTTTTGACTGTTCGGATAAAATTTTAGTTGATATGAGTTAATAAATGGTGTCATCTTACATTTAAAAAAAGCTCATTCTAAAATTCTTGGCTGCTTAAAAATACGTATAAAACTACAGTGTGAATAATGTATTTTTAGAGTACAATGAGAAAAGAAGAAAATCCACTTAGAGAAGATGGTCTGCGCAACATTGCAAGTATTCTTGGAAAATCTAAATATAGCTTTAAAGATCTAAGAAGTTACTAAATTGCCTGAATTTACAGTCTCTTGTAGTTTTCTGAAAGAGCAAAATAGTATCAAAAGCCGACAGTAATTGTCAGCTGACCTTTTCTTTAGACTTAGTCCCATTAAATGTTACAACAGTAATCAATTGTTAGGAACGTTAGGAGAAAAACAAGGAAATAAAATTAATTTCATTAATGACATTTTTGAACTGTTACAGCTCAAAAAGGCTATGCATTTCTTTTTTTTTATGGTGAACTGGACAGAAAAATAAAACCTGCTGTTAACATTACTAGTGATAGAATAAGTTAGAATCAGAATAATCATCTGATTTTACTTACCTAATTCTACTCCCTTTTCAAAGCGGCCCTATATTTTCACAAGTACTCACAATGTTGTAGGTCTAAACAAGATCCACTGTAAAAAAAAAAAAAAAAAGCCCCAAGCACAACCTAAAGCCTTCATTTGACTTTAAAGATGCCATGTGCTGTGTTCAGTTCTCAAGTACAAGGCTTCTCCCTATCTATATTTTAAGATTCATTGTATTACTACAAGCTTGCTTTGGAAATTTCACAGATGAATATTCTATTTTTGTTGCTAAAAGCTGAAATTTAAATCACTCCGGCAGAGCTGCTGTGTAGAATTAATCATGCCTGTTAGGCACAGTCTCACATTGTCCCATGAAGACTCTGAGGGGTATTGTAACTAAAGATGATGCAGCATGCACTTTGTGAGCCTAACCAGAAGAGGTGGTTACTATATCTATACTGTGCGGCCAAGGTCAGACATCCTCTCCCCTGCTTATGGCACCCTTAATGAACCTAGGAAGTTTTGTCCAGGTGAATGAATTTAAATAGGAGGAATTCAAGTGTTGTGGTTATGTAGATGGGGCGTGGCAACACAAACCAGAAGAAAGGTCCCTATGTCCTGCCACTTCTTAAAGAATTGCACAGAAGCCATCCCCACTGTCATTTCCTTCTTTCAGCCTAAACCACCTTGTGAGCACAAGTCAAATCCAATGTGGATGACTGTTCAGCTTTTTCCTGGTAGTTCTTTTCTTTTCTTTTCTTTTTTAATAATTCAATGTAATTTCTAACTATTGTATCTCTCCTATGGGATTCTGAAGCCTTAAAAGATTAATTACCTTAGCCACAAAACCTCCCAATCTCTGGATGAGAGAAACATTGAGTCAACCAGTTTGCTGGACATAGTTTGGTTTGTAGTAGGGCCGTGCAAAGCTTCAGTCCCTTATTCGATTTGGTGCAGATTCGGCCTGATTCGGTGGCCAAATTTCCGAATAGAATCAGGAGACCCTTTAATCTCTCCGAATTGAATTGTAACTCTTCAAATTGATTCAGAGCAATTCGAAAAGATTTGATGATTCAGACATAGACACAGCTTTAAATGTTTCAAAGTGCTCCTGTGGGGCACTCCATCTGCCCCAGCATTGCAGCATTCATGAGCCCCACCTGGTACCTTGAGGTATGTAGAAAAAACATTTAAAGCTGTGCGTATGTCCGAATCAGCATCGAATCTTTAGATTTGGATTCGGCCGAATCGAATCAGGGACCGTGATCTGAATCAACTAATCAAATTACTGTCCCTGATCTGGGCCAAATCAAATACGTCCTGTTTTGCACACCCGTAGTGTTTAGTTTTGCATAAAGATGGTGCTTTGCCTGGTGGACTCAGCTACTGGTCAGGCTGTTTATAGGCATTTCAATTATGCCTTTAGCAGACAGAACAAAGTAAAAAGAATTCCAGTTAATTGTTTTAACTCTCAGAATATTCTCTTCTATGTCTACACTGGTGGGAAACAACATTCTTAACTTTAAATTCATATATTTTACTGACAAGAGAATACACTTCATTTTGTATTTTCATTACATATTTTTGTTGTGGCATCTTTTATTGCTTTGATAATGAATTTTATGCTGACCTGAGGCTAGCTATTTTTATTACAGGGTGTTCCATTTACTGTTCATCTGAGATAAAACCAACCACTCAGTTTTGCTTTATGGTCCCATAGCTCAAAACAAGAACTGCTCACCTTTTAAAACAAAAGAGGTTTCCCTCAGGGTACAATAATAGTATACATTGACAGTACAGTATATACAAACTAATGTCAGCCTTGGGAGACCTGCTCACTATCTTTCATACTCAGACATTCAAAAACATCGTAATTCAGTCTGATTTTATGAATGTGTCACCTGACCCTGTAGTTAGAGGGTGACATTAGGCAGTGCTACTGAAATCATCTAATGCAGGTTGAGAATGACTGCAGTATGTCTCTAAAGACAGATGAGTTGGCAGCTAATGTTATAAATTACCATCATGTGCCATTCACAGAGGATAGGAACCTCATCCTGCATGACAGTCATTGATCTGATGCAGAACTAAGATGCAACCTTTGATGACATTCCTTGAGGATAAAAGGTTATGTTTCACATTTAGTTATGAATAATAAGGTCATGTTTTAATTAAAGTAGTACCTCTGTGGAATATTAGGGCAATGAACATGTACAAATTAGTATGACTGTTACAACAACTGTTGCTGGGATAACAGCCTAGTACTCAAGATGATAATGCAGAGAAGCAATGCAATTATATTAATGAGGCAAGTATCCCATCTCATTAAAATAATCTGAATTTTACACACACATTAAAAAAGGTAGCTTAGATTGACACCTAAACTGGCAAAACAAGAACATTTGTTTTTTTGGCAAGTTATTATATACGTTTCAATACTTAACAATGTATTAATTTCAGATTGTCTAATCTGAGAGCTACTTACTGAAATATTAAAAATTATCTCAACCCAAAATTAACGTAAGGGCTAAGAAGCTGAAAAATCTGCTAAGCTGTTTAAGCAGCTATTCAAATTTTTTGGATGGAAATTCTTTTTTGTCCATACGCTGAATATTGCCTGATGCTATACAGCATTCTGAGAACAAAGCTGGTTAAATAATGAACAAATATGCTCACAAACATAGTATTCAGAAATACTATTCGCTAAAACTTACAACAAACATTTTTCACAAATAATTATAGCTGTCATCCAGTGGAAGACTTTCACGAGCTTAAAGTTAAGCACATGTCATTTCATTGACAGAAATGGGATACTTTGTGCTTAAAGTTAATGACATACTAAATTGCTTTGCTGACCCAAGACCCTACATTACAAGCTCCTTCCAAGAGAACATGATATAGGAACCACTCTGAGGGTAGCCAGAGAACACCAGTTGGCAGAGATTCCCAATGTTGGGTTGTGTTCCTTCCTAACTAAACATCAGCCAACCATGGGAGAGTTCTGAGTGGAACACTGAGCTGTTGTTTAACTACAGTACATAAATGTCATTTGATATCTGGGGCTGTCTATTGGTATTTACTTCCCTTAAGTACAGAAAATTACAGACCAACTACTGGATTTCTCAAGAACCAACTTCTCGTGCAGCAAAGAGCACTGAAGGACCAAGGTGCAGCCTGAAGATTTAAGACCAAGGACAAGAAAAAGCTATTGGCAAAGTGGGAAAGCTCTCTGCATAACAAACTTAAAAAAAAAAAAAATTCAACAAACAGGAGATGTGTCCCTTTTCCTTACCCACTTTCCTAGGGTGGCCTCAATCCAAGCTAAGTTATGCAATTATTATGCAATTATTCTTCTGTCAGTTATTACATGAAAGACAGGATATAGATGCAGTATATACTTAATATCTTTAAAATATACTTTCCATCATAGTATCATAAGTTTTTTTTTTTCAGAATTAGGAAATATTAAAATCATTTGAACTCAATCAAGCAGGAGATACCCAACTGGGAAAGATGTGGGTTCTAATGCCACAGGTGGCCCATTTTACAAGCTTGTTTTAAAAAGAAACTACTGTAGAGTTAAAAAAAACAACAACCTGTAAATCAAACTGGGAGGAGGAGAGATTATGAAAATGATCTGTCCACCTCCCATGGTGCACAACATCAGATTCTCATTGGCTTTAGACTTCCCACCACTCATAGTCCTGAAACAAATCAGAATTATTTCAGGAAAAGTAACACATCCAGTATAGATGTAAGTTTGAGTCGGCTGCAGGAGGAAACCACTTATTTTGCATGAAGACTCGATTTCTGAATTGCTCTACAACATCAAACATCAGAACTGGGTTGGTGGGTATATATGCAGCCTCCTCTATAGTTATGAGCTACAACTTTCTAAGGCAGATCTTTTCTGATGAATGGATCCCTCTCATTTTAGTTTGATCATTTTGATAAGTTCTTCCAATAAAAAAATGCAAAATGCTCTTACACACTTACTTTGCATATTCTCTGTTTTCCAGCTAAGTTCACACTGTAGCTATGATTGCAAAATTAACATCTAGCCTAGAAGATTAAGACCACTTATGATAGCCATATAAAATGCTCTCAAGTGTATGTTATTAGGTAAATTTTTAGGTCATTGTGTGTTTCCTATCATTTTGCATTCAAGCCAGTTTCATGATACCAGATGCATGTGCAAGAACACTCATTATTTAGCAAAATGCCTTATTGATTTTTCTTTCTTCCAGCTTTTGGGGGGTGGAATAGATTTCTTGTTTAAAATACTAAAGACTTCTGCTAGCATGAAGACATGCTTTAGCGATAGGTAAATGTATTTTATAACATAGCGTTTTGTATTTTATAGTGGCAAAATACTTTCTTTTAACTAAGTCCTTGTATTAGCAAAATTGTTAAGAGTTGTATCTATTAAGGTTATTTATTATCTATCTAGGTTAGCGCTCACATTTTGTGTATTGATACATCCACCTTGAAGACTTTGGATATGGATGTGGAGATATAAAACATCCACCAGCATATGCAGAAAGAGCTACCTATGGCCCAAAGAATATGGTGACAAAGGAATGGAAAATGTAATTTTAAAATATGAGATGTAGTTAGTTTGGGCATTATTATTACTTAAGGAGGTGGAGGGGTGTAGGTTGTAGCTGTGTTGGTCTAAAGACATAGGAAGACAAGGTTCTCTGGGTGAATCTGATATCTTTTATTAGAACAACTTAAATAGTTGGGAAACAATTATTAAGCAAGCTTTTGGGTTCAAAAGCCCTTTGTCAGGATAAGGAAGTTTCAGCAGTTGGTGTGTGCTCTTCCTAGATGGAATGAAATGTAAAGAAGCCAGAGGCTGGTCTGGTATGCATACAAGACAGGTTAAGGAGGTAGAGGGGTTTTTGTATGCTTGTTGTTTGTTTTGTTTTTTTTAATTCTGTGTTCACTATGGAATAAATACACTTTATCAATAGTATGCTGAGTTCAATTTTCAAGGGATGCATAACCTTACCCAGCTCTTTCTACCTTTAGTTTTGGGTACCTTCTTTCAGCACCTTCTTTCAGTGCTCCAGTTCCTTAAGCAGAACTATATTGTAACTCACCTATTTAAACTTCATAATCATAACAATGATCTATTTATCTTGCAATTGGAAACTCTACCAGTAGGTGCCCAGAGGGTATGCAATTTGAACAGAAGTACAAGGACAAGAGAAAAAAAAATGATGATCAAGGGAGATCCCCACTGTGTGACAAAGTTTTAGCAGTTTTACACAATGCCAAGCGTTAAGTCATTCTGGGTTTCCCTGACACCTCTACTACAATACATCATTTTATTTCTAAATGCACATGCTCACTCTCTCTATAGTCTCACTCATCGATTAAGCAATTAGATGCTCCTTCACAAGTGGGTAAGAGCATATACTGGAAAGTTGGAAAGACAGAAGTTTAAGAACTGCTGTCCATGAAAGGTACCTAGAACAAGGGGCCTTTTGATTCATTGGACAGAGTAACAACTGCAAGGCATGAGTGTGGCTGTAGAGATGGAAGGTTGCCACAATTAAAAGTCCTAAAGCTTAAATAAGGGCTATTTGGGCCATATGTAGTGACCACTAGTTCACAGTTCCAGCTGGATACTAGTAGATCTGCTGGCAGAGATCTAGATCACCAGTAGATCTGCTGATAGATCTGCTGGTAGAAAGAGACACCCATGGAGAATTAAGTAGTATGGAGTTAGAGAGCCAAGGACCCAGAGACCCAGAGGGGTTGGTTAGAGGATAGAGAGAGCTCTAGGACTCAGGGACTACCTCCCAATCAGTAACAAAGGAACATCAAGGTGTGGCAGATGAGATAAAGAAGGGAGGAAGCGTTATATACAGGACTGGGAGTGCAGGCAGGATTAGGGTGGCCCTTGGGTGCACCAGAACCACCCAAAGGACTGTCTTGCTACAGATAAAATGCTATAATTCTGCTGTCACTCTAATGAAAAACCATTTAATATTAATCTTCTGTTCTGGTTTCAGGAAAAGAGTTTCTCTGCCATTCCTTCATGATCTGGACTCCAGAAAAGTTGAATAAAAACTAGAGACCCATCTATGTCAGATGGATCATTGTGAATGAGACCATATAGAATGTGGGAACTCCAATGACTTAGAACATAGGGCCTGAGGGCAGTGTGACTGTGGGATTTCAGGCTGAGTATCCCATCCTGAAATGGAAGGGAATCATACTAAGAATTGTGGAGAATATGAGCAATGTATTTATTCTTCTCCTTAGGCATTGGCTTTGGTTATGATTTTACATATGCTACTTGTTATGATTATATTGATTATTAAGTCAACAGAAAAGTATCGCTAGGGACCGCAGATCTCTTTACCACTGCTCAGTGATATTAAAATGTCATTACTGAATCACCAACTTTTTGCCCTACTGTAATATTATTCTCTGTTGATTGCCTGCCTGAGTTGAAATTTAAAACTGTCACCCACAGACTTGCAAAAGTGATTCAACTTCACTTATAAGGAAAGTGAAATTAAATATTCATTCAAGGGCTGCATTTCAAGTTCAAACTGATGGAAGCTCCTTAAGGCAAAATGTATTTGAGTTGCAGCAGATTTTTTAAAATTTTATTTAAAAAATTCAGGATGTCTATTTATCAGGCCTGGACAAACAGTTGAATAATAATTTATTCTGAACTTCAGCATTTGGATTACTTCCCCCTGCACTTTCCACCACACTTTTATTGGTTTTGCCATCTTAATTACTGTTTCTACATGGATCATAATATAAATGACTTCATCCCTCAGCTGGTACGTGCCAGATACAATAGTGACATATATTAGAGCTTAGACTTGCTTAAATTAGTAAGAAATTATACAAGCATTGAACTTGAACCACCAAAGAGCATAACTCACTGAAAGTAATAGGACTGCTTGTGAGAGTAAATGCTTATAGCTGTAAACTGTTCACAATCAGACCCTGAGTTAAAAAAGTAGAAATTAAACCAATATACAGATTTAAATTCTTAGTGCAGGCTTCCCCACCCCAAAGAGCCCTTAATGAGCATACAGGCCAAATTCTGTTTTAGACCACATGCTTTCATCATTCAAGAAGTGGGAGAAATTACTGATACAGGGCTCAGAGTAGCTGATTATCTCCCACCATGGATGAACTCTTTGCTGGACAGATGTAGCCAGATTATGGTTGTAACTATATACAGAATCTGGCCCATGGTCTTGCTTTATTTACAATATTCTCAAAGAGTGACATGAAATAGTCTTGCCTAATATTGTTTAGCATTATTCTAATGCTCCTGTTCTATTATCACCATTGCTGCCCCAACAGTGGAAGTGCTAAGGTTGGTGGGACTCTTATTTTTATCATTGTATCCCCTACTCTCCATGAAACAATGGTAAAACATTATATTATCCCCCACATTGCTACTGTTCAACAAGTGGCCCTGACTTTAGTGAATTAGGCAGCTCTTTCTACAATGTGCTTGTGTAAAGAAGGCAAAACCCCTCCCCCCTCCTCCCCCCAACCCCCCAAAAATGGAAAGGCAGCTAATATGAAAAGAAACAAAAATGAACTAAAATTACATGACAAATTAAAGTTATGCATTGGAACTCTGCAGGAATTAAATAAGATCCGTGGATCACAGTGAATAGTTGCTGCTACAAGTGAGTACTTGTCCCTTTAAGTACTCACTTTATTTTTCAACTGCCGAGTTGTTATCACTATGACACCTTAGGCTGAATCCCAGTATAAAAAGAATTCATGTCCATCATGTTAAATGGCTTTGAAATAATTGGATCACTGGATTGTGTTATTTGTATTTTGATGCAAACCTACATTTGAAGTAATTTGTTAAGATTTAAGCAAAAAGTGAAAGATTGACTTGCAACCTAAGAGAAATTTGGTTGCTTCTGAGTCAAATATGCAGATCTCAGACACTACACAGGCAGAAGTTATGATGGTTTGAGGACCATAGGATTCATGTATCCCTCATTAAATTAGACGTCAACAGTAGATGTCAACAATTAAAGAGTCCTAGGTAAAACTAGCATTCTTCCATTCTTAAGACTGTCATGTTCTACAGCTATTCCAGGAAATAAATGAAGTCAATCACATTATCCATTACTTTCATTCAATAAATGTTCATTTTTTTTAAAAAAAGAAAGAAATAAATCAAGAACAAATCACAGAATCTAGAGCCTGGTGGACTTTCAGGTTCAGATTCTAGCACCTGATGTGGCGATTTCCTGACCTGATCCAATAAGTGACCTCTCCTATCATGTGTTTTCATTCATATAAGATTGTAGCACGTTCTTTGTAGTTTCTCTCAGAAAACAGTACACTATTTCAATTTACCAGAGGGCATTTATATACATGCTATACACCACATACTGAAAAATGGTGCCGGGGGCACTTTAAACAAAGCTAATAGAGTTTTAGTTAAAGTGCCCCCACCGCCATTTTTCAGTGCAAGGATACTGATACACATGACACAGGAGTCTGCTGGAGCATGGTAATTACGACTAATTACAGTGCATCAGAGCATCCTCCCTGCATGTGTATAGGTGCCCAGAGTTTTCAAGATCTACATGTCCTTCTACTATGAGTTAGAGACAAATATTTATTTTTTAATTTTAAGAACTTAGTGTTATTTGATGGAATGCACCTCACAGGGTATAGCATCCTGTGCCAGACAGACAGAATTTTAAGATACCAGGATTGCAGAGTCAGTTACTAAAAACAAAACTCTACCACAGTTTCAATTCCCATGGAATTTAAGACCCACTTGTCATTGTTTCACACTCAGGCAAAGCTTCATTTTTCTAGGATATTAAAATGTCAGATAGCCCTCTGTGTAAAGCTATGACATTCATTCTTATATCCTTTTTCATATAGTAACAATGTTCCCTTCCCTGGGCTTCCGTTCCAAATGAAAGCACGGGTCTGGGCCTAATGGTTTTCTTCTCAATGTCTGGTACTGTGTGCTAAAATTATTTATAGATTGAAGACAGTCCATACTTAAGCAGATGTGAGATCCAAATTATTAAAAAAAGAACTCTAGGTAATAATTGCAGAATAAGCACATTTTATTTCTCATTCTCTCTCTCTCTCATTGAACAGCACAGCAAAAAATACTTAATTATTGTTTAATTATGTTTACCAAAAGTACAGGGGAGAAAAAAAAAAACTAGTTTACCAAAGATACATCCTGGGAAACACTTATTAATCAACAAGGCAAACATGGAGAAATAATTCTAAAAATTATAATATGACTATAATGTAGAATATTATTTTACCTTTAGAGAGCCCCTTTTAATTACCAATTTCTACTTATGATAAGAACAAGATAATAGATCCTTGTTTCTTATGGGCAAAACTACTATTTAAAAAAATGGAAATGCATTAAAGAGGATAAAAGTAATGTATAATGTGACTGAGTTTATTTATTCCCCTGGAATAACTGTAGAACATGACATGATCTTAGAAATGGAAGAAAGCTAATCTTTGTGTGACATCTACTACCTAGGACTTTTTAATTGTTGACATCTGCTGTTGGTATCTTATTTAATGAGGGATATGTGAATCCTACAGTCCTCAAACCATCATAAATGCTGCCTGTGTAGTGGTTGAGGTCTGCATATTTGGCTCAGAAGCAACCAAATTTCTCTTAGGTTGCAAGTCAATCTTTCACTTTTTGCTTAAATCTTAATAAATTACTCACTTCAAGCTTAGGTTTGCATCAAAAATACAAATAACACAATCCAGTGATCCAATTATTTCAAAGCCAGTTCACATGAGGAACATGAATTCTTTTTATTCTGGGGTTCAGCCTAAAATGTCATAATGATAACAGCTCTGCAGTTGAATTACTCATTTAGTATGCTGCCACTTACAGTTCTACCCAATTACTTTTAAAAGATTCAGCACATGATCAAAACCCTTCCACAGAAAGGCAAAAACTGAATAGTTGCAACAGAAAGATTAGAATTTCATAAAACATAAGGTGATTTAAGGCTTCTGAATATAGAATATATTACGCTGTAAATGGTCTTTTATAATTGGTTCATCTTTTTGGATCTACTGAAATACTTTCTATTTCAAAACCTTTCAAGGCTCCAGAAATGATGCTTAATATAGTCCTGACAGTGAAAAAAAGGCTGACTAACTGAATGTTCAGGTATCATAAAGGCACAGTATTGATCATGTTTTTAAAAATTAACCCATTTTCCTTTCATCTGAACAAGGCTAAACTAAATCTTCAGGTTCCAGTAAGTTTATTTCCTGGAAGCAATAGCAAAAAGGGAAAGATGATTTCTCTTTGGACTATATCTGAAAGTTCTCTTTACAATTTGTAAAATAAAGAATAAAATAGTTAACAAAGTTTCATCACTGCATTTTTACTTATGCAAATCTTCTATACTTTTTGGTGTAGTAAGCACTGCATCTTTTTAATGCAATTTCAGTGCTTAGGCAGTATCTTTTGAATTCTCCTATCTACTCATATATTTCAGTTTCATTGTGAGAAGGTAATATAGGATAAATAGATTCTTTTTTGAGAGACGATCAATACTGGACAATGCTACAAGATCTGTTAGTGAATCTGAAATGAAATTAGACCAATTTAAAATCAGACATATACTCTATGGATTCAAAACACCTGTTCAAATATGATGTGCTGGCACTGTGGGAATCACACTGGTTATTTAAGATATAGTGTAAGTAGCAGCAATTTCTTAATAGAAATCTTTTGCTCAAATATTCTAAAACATTATAAGAAAAAAAGGTATATGTTACTGGAGGAGTCAGAACTATTATTTGCTACATAATGTTTTATCAATATAATGAACAGAAAACTCATTAAAACTGATTTCAAATTCTTTTCCTTGTGCAAAATCTTAACTATTTTTTTTAAGACTGACACACAAATTAGATGAATTGGCTGAAATTAACATCACTTTTATAAAATTAATGGCAACATTAAATAATTTTGTTGAGCTGAAATGGACTGAGATTCCCTCTTTTCTAATTTGAAATAAAGGAATACCACCATGAAACTTTAACAGTTCAGGATTTTGTCACATGTCCTAATATCGATTTTTCTTATGTATTATTTTGTATCTTTGTTTTAAAATTAGTAAAGACATTGAAGGGCTGTCATAAGGAAGAGGAAGAACACAATTTCTCCCTTGCTGCAGTGAGTGCAATGCAGAACAATGGCTTGAAATTGTAGGGAAGTAGGTTTAGATGGGATATCAGGAAAACAAAACAACTTTACCGTTAAAACACTGAGGCAGTAGAACAGACTGTTGTGGAATCTACATTATTGGAGGTGTTCAAGAAGAGGTTGGACAAACATGGGTCAGAGATGATCTAAGCATAGCTATGTCTATGATCTATTTTGGTTATTTCCCATGCTGCTGAGCTTTGCTGGTTGCTACATAGATCAAGGAAGCAATTTTTCCCCTCCTGCTGCTACATGTCAGAATTTTTTTGTCTTTGTCAGAAGCATTGTGGTGTTGGCTGCATTGAAGGCTGGATATTTTGACTATGGTGTGCCAAAGTTTCTGCTGGAATTAAAGCCTGGATGTTCCTAGCTAGAGGGTCTGGCCCCTCTGTTCAGAGTAAGACAGTTACCACATTTGGAGTCAAAATGGAATTTTATCCCATGGTAAAAGTGGTACAGACTATGGTGAGTTTTGCCATTCTCTGTAGCAAGGAGTATGGCCTTCATCCTTGGATCTCAGTCTCAAGCATATTTTAATAACCTATGCAGCAGTGGAATGCTGACCACTATTTTCCCCCTGCTTTACCTGTGGCAGGTTAGGGTACTATGCTTTGTGGTTACATGAAAGGGTTTATGGTGTAGTATTAATAATAGATTGAAACAAGATTTAACATGGAATGGTTGGATAGGGATAAACTGGCTTCTGGCAGTGGATTATATTAGATGATCTCCAGAGGTCCCTTCCAGCCCTACTTTTCTATGGTTCTATGATTCAAAATTTAACGGATAGGAACTGCTTATATTCATACAATCACACCTACTCCTTAAGAAACATATTCGTTACCAGGAAGATATGTGTCTTCTATACGTTACCCACCTCCCCCCCACCCCCAACTCCATCAGATCATATTTCAAGGAAAGTGTGGGAAAATGGCTCCAAACCTCATCATCAACTAAAACCCCCTAAAAATTGATTCTTGCATGTCATCTATTTCTACCAGTTCTTGACAATTTAAAAGTAGAATCTGACAGTCTATAATCAATACTATAATAATTTGTACAAGTAGCAGGCTATTCATAAAGGTGATTAAACCAATCTTGAAATTACATTGGTGGTAAATGGTTTAAGATTGATTTCTGCCATTTTCTTTCATTGGAGTGATGAAAACAGTATAACCTACAGAGAATATCTATCTATATAGAATAAAGAATTGTACAGCGACCATAATATAATGTACATACATATCTAATGTAAGTCCATTGAAACCATGGGATGTGAAGAAAGTGAGAGTGCAATTAATGGAATGGGGAAGAATAAAAAAGTTATGCACTTGCAGATTATATATGAATTGAGGTCAGTTCTCTAAATGGTAATCCTGCTTTATCACAGATTTCAGAATTACTGACAAGGCAATTCTACAAAATTTTAAAATGAATAAATGTATTTACACATAAACACATGTATAGAGAGAGAGTGAGCGAGAGAAAGAGAGTCACCTGGGTGGGCACTTTTGCTCATATTGAACCACATTCAATTCAGTGGGACTCTACACAGGGTGCAGGAGTCTGTACCTTTGTGATTGAAATGTCCAAGTCTTAACAATGCAAGAACTTAACAAAAGTGACTACAGAAGGAGGGGGGGAAATGCAGGAGAAAAATTAATGGGAAAAAAAATATGAGACTTAAACAGTTCACATTTTAGTTTTGGTTATCGGTTTTGTTTCTGGTATTAAATGCTGGTTAGTGGATATTTTGCAAGTGGTAAATCTGATAGTGCTTTATATTATAGTCTATATAGACTATAGAGTATTACATTTTACATATAATATTCTAGTTTATTTTACATTCTATAAAGAAAGTAATTTATGTGATGCTGTATAATATAATACAGGCAACCTCCACTTAACGCTGTTTCGCTTAGCACTGTTTCGCTATAGCGCTCATTCTAAATTGATACCTGATTTCTCTTAGCGCTCAGTGAGTTTCATTATAACGCTCATGGTCACCATCTTGTATCATTAAAAAAAACTGCGGTCACCATCTTGGGTTGTCAAATACTTGGCTTAATGTTTGTTTTGCTTAACACTCAGTTTTTCAGGAACCAAGAGGTTCCTGGTCCTGGGGCACGACCTGAAAATACACCCTGCTGGGGTTGGATGTTATGGTGGAACTGCTTGTGGTGGGGCAGTCTCCAGAAAATGCCACACCTGTGCCTCCCCAATGAAAGGCCATTTAGCCTCAGCCTCCACCACTTGGTGGGTAACTCTGCAGAGGGGACATATTAGGGTCCAGGCACATCGACCAGCACCTGAGGCTTGAGTGGGCCATAGGCTGAGTCAGGGGTCCAGGCACATCAACAGACACCTAAGGACCAAGGGGTGTAAGGCCCAGAAGCGCCAATGAGGGGGCAGAGTAGTGGGCCTGGTGAAGGGGCAGAATGAAAGCTGAAGGCCACATAGAGTAGGGTCCACAGGGGCCTGAAGAACTGCTCATAGGCCAGCTGGAATAGAGACCCTAGTGAGGGAGCAGAGTAGAGGCCACAGTGGGGGACATGTGGCCAAGGTATGCCTGAGGACACCTGAGGCCAAGTGTGGCCCAGCTAAGGGGCCGGGAGAGTAATAGTGGATCTGTGAGAGGAATAGTGGATGGGATACTGTAAAGGGAAGCATGGGTCTGTGTATTATGGCCTTGGTATCAGGGTATTAAATAGACAGCCTTTTGCCAAGGAACAACTATTCAATTACAACAAAGGCATGGCAGAAGAATCAGGTGGGCCGACTAGGCAGGTGTGTAGGCCGATGAAGGTACTGGCCTCGAGTCAACCCCCTGTCAAAATCCCAAGTCCCAATTCATTTAGATTTTAAAATAAAACTATAACATTTCTATAAGCCTTTGGAACAATCAGTCAGTATTTAATTGTGCTTTATATGATTTTTTTCAAGATGGTTAAAAAAACTCACAAAGAAATCACTGTGCCAAATTCCTTGGGGTTAATATCTACAGAATGTTATTCAATTTTTATAGGACTATTTTTGGTTTCATTCCTATTAGAGCAACACTTACATCAATGTAAAGCAGAGGCTTACATAAGTCCGTTCCAGATTTAGAATCTGTTTAAGAAAAGGATCTGTATTCAGTATAGCTTCTAAGCAACTGCTTAACTTTATGCATCCTATTGAAAGGATGCTTAAAGGTAAGTACATGTTGGGTGCTCTTCTGAGCATGGGCCCTATACCATTGTAATGGATAGAGAAAAATGACTTCTAATGATAGGTTCAGTAGTCTATGTAACATATTACATAATTTTATTGCAAATATGCATATAAGCATTAATTTGCACTGACTTCACCCAGATATGAATTTGGTCATTTGGGTATTCTTACTAGAATGCACTGAAGACTAAATGTTTCATACCCAGTGCTTATTCTCATCATCTATGGTTTCTTGAACAAACACAAATCTATTTTGCCTACCTGATATGGAAAAAATAAAACATACCCCTCTTTAAAAAATCATGAGGTTTGAGTCTTGTTTTAACTCAGACAACATTTACAATATTCAGGCGTACTGAAGAAATCAAAACTATGTTATTACTCTAGCAAATTTTATTTGTATATTCACATTTCTTCAACTGCTATAGTTATTCCATTTTCTGTTATTTCTTCCCCCCACTACAGTACCACACCACATATTATTTTGTTTTGGGAAAAAAAAAAAAAAACTTCTTTAAATATGCTTTTAGACCTCTGATATAATAAATGATTTGCCCATTAATTTGTAGGAACTGAAAAGACTCATCTGGAAACAATTATTTGGTTGTCAAAGAAAAAAAATCAATGTCATAGCCAAAGATTTTAGATATATATAAAACACACACACACCTGGGAGAAAATAAGTGAATCAACTGAAAACAAAACAAAAAACAAACAAGCTTTAAAAGCAGTAGTACACTCCAATATTAATGATCTAAAAGATTCCTGGTGTTTAATCATTGTGTCAGGTATCTTCAGAGAGTTAAGGTTTGCCAGTCCCCAGTGTTACTGCTACTGTATAATGACTGCTGTCAGCTAAGTTCAATGCTGTATTTCTGTACAATATTTAGACTCTATGGTAAAAAAGGGTCATTGCCTAAGGTCCAATATTCTGTAGTCCCATTATTGTCAATAGCATTTCTGTGAAAGAGTTTCTCTACAACAGTTTGATAAATTGCTTTCCTGCTTAAAAAAATCTTAAGTCTCTCAAATGTGTTTTTGTGTACACTAGAAAAATAAAATGGAAGAAGGTACCCATATCGAAAAATCATAATATATATCTGCAAACATGCTGTGCTGAATATAATTGAGGTTTGTACTAGGAAACTCTTGCCCAGAAGATTGTAAAAGTCATTAACTGTGGGCACATTTACATGAGACATTTACTATGCAATTGCCTAATGAACTGTGCAGTAAATGTCTCAGCATCTACACGTGTGCCCTTATTAGGGAGCACAAAACTAATACACTCCGCAATAGGGTAGGACTACTAGGGTAGCTTGTCATATTTTAGGTTTTAAAGTCATACCTGTTTATAGAGTAGTAAATACTGTATTGTTTAAAGTTTTCTTTAATATTCAGTCTTATTTAATCACTGCTTAAGTTTTGTATAGACTCATTGCTTTCTGAACTTTTCATTTTGCTGGTATCTGCAATAGCAGCTGGTCTTGCAGACAGCTTATGGCCTTGAGTTTGTTTGCAGGATGTTTATTTCCATTTCTATTACTGTGAGAAGTTTTTCCAAAACAACATAGTAACAGTTTTGTTACCAGCTCAAATTAATTGAATTTGGCAATAAGTGGCTGAATCAGAGAGATGAAATGATTGGATATGTTAATGAAATGTGATAAAGCAGACCAATGGACAATGCCCAAAGAAAGACACAGGAAAAAGGCCAAATTAAGAAGTGTGCTTGTGATGGGTCTGTTGAACAAAGGAATATCCCGACAGGATAAATTATGGACAATATGCTGATTGCAGAGAGAACAAGCCAAAAGTCAAGAGTCATCAAAGGCGTAAAGTTAAATAAAAGCATAAAAGGGGGAAGCAAGAAAGTTAAGTGTGCCATTGTCATCATCATAAATCCAGTCTTCAACACCTGTCTGAAACATCCCAGCCAATGATACACACTTTGCTTCAGGAACTGAGTGGCTGTCTTTTCTGTTGAGCAAAGTAACATCTGGGATCGGGTGAGATTATTGTACTGAATGTTTTCTCTCTCTCTGAGTATAGAAACTACTAAGATAATACTTGTACTAATAAAGTTAGACTTTGAATTTAGGACACAGAGTTGTCTGTGTTCATATTTCGCAATCTATTTAAGGGTTTAACAATCCCTAAGCACTATCTGGTAGACAGTGGTACAAACAGGACTTGTAAGTACAAGTCCTACCCTTCTGCAGAGTTCTTTCATGTGTAGCAGTGCATGTGTAGACACGGACCAGCTGGCTGGGGCATCAAGGTGATTTAATGCCAGGGCTGCCTCCTAGCTAGCCCCACACTGAAGCACCCTAGTGCCCCAGCCAGTCCTTCCACAGCACCCTGAGACTGGTTAGAGCAGCCCCAGGCTGCTGCAACCCAGCTCAATGTGCTGCACCCCAAGCACATGTGCAGACGTGTGCTTAGGAGCTTCCCAGGAGCAATTGTGAAACAAGCTCTGCAGTTTATCGCTACCCGCTAATGGCATGTATGCTTGTGCTCAGTATGATATAATTGGCCCCATTGATCTGTATGAAATATTATTGCCCAATATACATCAGAGTTATAAGGTCTTCTCAAATTCCCAGCCTAATGGGAACAAGGCACCCAAACCACATAGAATTGTCACACACAGACATATGCCCATGTGTGCACAAATTTCAGCCTTCAGCAACTGAGGGCAAGATCAGGAGGAGTACTCTTCCACTTGGAAAACATATTTTTCTATCCTTCATCTTCTGCACCCCTTTTATCTTTATTCTTTTTGTCCCTAATGGATAATATGCTTCTTATCTTTCATAGGTCAGTAGGGCTCAAGATTATTTATTTTCTCCTCCTTGCTACTCTTATAAATTTTATAGGGAAACAGAGGCAGACAAAAGTCTTTGGGTAGTGGTGATATCTTTTATTAGACCAACTAGATAGTTACAAAAAAAAAAAAAAAAAAGAGAAGCAGATTTTCTTACTCAGTTATTGTACCTGGAAGATTTGGACTCCTAAAAATCCAAGGTTTTTTCATTAACCTGAGCTGTACTTTAAAAAGTGTGCCACATATATCAGCATGGTAGGCCTAAAGCACACCCAAAAATCTTAACCAAAACAAAAGGTGAGAGAGGTACGTAGTGGGCATGTCTACATGTGCACTTTAATGTACATTAGCCTATTGTAATGTGCATTAAAGTGTCACAAAAAATGTGCACTTTCGCTAATGCACATTAAAATAAGCCAATGAGCCTTTTTCTAGTACCTCACAATAGAGGTACTAAATGTAATGTGCATTAGCAAAAGTACATTAATGAATATGTAGACATGCCCATTGTTTCACATCACAGCTCAAATGTGAATGCTTAGGTACTGACTGCCTCTTTTTTAAAATGTTACGTTACTACTTAAACTAATTGGTATTACTTTTGTAAACACAACTACATTCTAATTGAAACATAAATATATTATCAGGTTCAGGTTCACTGCTTACTGTAAGTACATTTCCTCCTATATTAATACATTTTTCTTTTAGTTCTTTTCTTTGAACAAATATATTTCCCCCTTGACTCTTGTAAAATTCGACTCCAGTTTGGAAGTTTCCTAGAATTCTACAGGTACTAGCAAAATACTGTTGGAAATATTTAAAGAGAATTATTACTCTGACAATTTAGACATTTTAAAAAAGAGAGACAAATTATACTGTCATGTATCTGGACTCTGATAATGGGCTTGGTGAACTGCCTATGAAATTTAAACTACACTCTTAATGCAAGACATATTCTGCTGTCAGTTCAGCTCAGACATCTTCAGTATCTTAGACTTCAGATATGTCGTTTTGCAACCCTGATAAAAGAGATATGTATGATGTTGTCAATTAAGGCAATATGCATATGCCAATATGAGTAAACATGTCCGTTATCTTAGTTTTCATTGTTGGTGGGTTAATAGCTTTTACTTCCTTCCTCCCTCTTCCTAATCAATGACAGATCTACAGAGCCAAATTATATGGAATATTTTATGTCAAGTAATTCAGAGGGTAGGGGTGGAAAACAAGTAAATGTTATTCTCCTTTGGTTGGAACATGTTAATCCAAAAGTTTTTTTTTAATATATACATTTTTTTAAAATCTCCCTAAATTACATAGTAATTAGAAAAAGGTTTCCTATATAGCTATTCTTCCTGTTCCTGTACAACCTGTTCCTCAGTCTTACTGTCTTTTACATAAATTTGCTCTCCAATAAGAATTTCAATGCCCTTGTTCTCAGCTTTAGACAAAAGATGAAGCCTATAAACTCCAGGCATATCAATCAAAAACAACACAGTCAGCACTAAGTCTAATAATGAAAACCATGATTTCATAAATCATCCTCTATAGGTGGGGGTCATCTTGTAAAAATTTCTTATCAGGTGCAGCTCAAGTTTTCTTCATCTCTCATTCTTCTTTCTTTAATGAAAACAATAGAATGGATGTCAGCATACAAATGATGTGACCCTTTTTTGCTTTAAAACTATTCTGGAAACGAGATTATGCTTTGATCTGTCCTTGAAATCAGGTGAAGTCAGGATTTTTTTCCCCCTAAAGTTCCAAGAACAACGTCTTCTAACTGCCTAGTAATGAGATACATTTTTCTAATCAGATGTGGATTTAATCTAATCATATGCAGATTTAATTTAAAGGATTTTCTGCTCCATGAGGCTTACCATCTGCATTCACTGCCCACCAAACAAAGACTAGCATTTGTCAAACTATCCCTTATTATTGCAGTTCCTTACACAAATCAGGGCCTGATCAACAATAAAATTAAGCACTTCAATTTTAATATACTAGATACAGTTCATTGCGGGTGGGTGGGGAAGGGAATAGAAAATAGCCATATTTCTTTTTTCTTGTTTCAGGTCTAATGCATGAAAAGATGACTTACATGATACGGGTTTATCTGTTATTGATCTGAAAGGCAGACGTTTCTACTTAAGAATAAAGAACTTGGTTTACCACTGTGTTTTTCTACCTTTATTCTGGAGATAATACTGACTTGAAAGATTTAGTTTTGTACTATATTTTTAAATCTAACCCGTCCTTCAAACAGATTAATTCTCTCCTACATGCATGGCTCTAAGAAAGGAGGCCAAGGGGAAAAAAGAACAAGAAAAACTTTATGAAGTTTCCATTTTGGAATTGCACAAGAAGCCTCACTTCAGTTGACAGGAAATTAGGAAGCTGCAGAAATAACAAAATTTAGGTAAATAGGTATAAAAGTTGTGCAGCGTGCTGGTTAATTGGAACAGTATTGCTTTACAAATACAGCCTGGATCTTGCCTTGCTCTTGGTTCACTTGAAATGTTCACACCAGTACTGATAGGTGTAGCCATATCAGCTGAGGAACAGATCTAGCCCATTTGGCCACGTTCTGTCCCGAGATACGAATGCAGCCTTCCTAACTGGTATGGGACCTACCCTCACCACACCAGGACACTGAGCTGTAAGTTGCCTTCACAAGCCCTCATTAGTCTTCAGAAAGAAATCAGACGTTATTCAAAAAATAGCAAATTGCTTTACAGCTTAAACAACAAATGAAAATAATTCTGTTAATAGCAATGAAAGGCCATTAACATTCCCTAATCAACAGGGATCCTGGTTTTCTCTGTTTATCTATCTATCTATCTATCTATCTATCTATCTATCTAGTAGTGTTTCATTTTAATCAAGGAAAATGTGAATTTGGGGTTACTTTTTTTTTTTTTTTAACTAAAATTGGGGCTTTTTCTTAAATTGGAGAAAACCAGGATCCTTGCTAATTAGTACCAGTCTCAGGTAAACGAGGTACTAAAAAGTACAAAGGAAATGGCCATGTTTTTCTTTTCTTTTTTTCTCTGTGTGTTTCGATGATAGAAAGGGTAGCTAAACAAACTTAAGAGATCAAATGCAGGCTGACTGCAATACCCAAATACACGACATCTTTTGGGTTTTGGAGAAAATCATTTAATTTCTGGAAAGCCTCTGTCATTTATTTAGTAAACAGCTCCCAGAACAGAAATAAAATGTTTGAGTGAAGTTATGATCTGCAAACAGTTTACCTTTACCAACTTTGCTAAATTTCTATTGTACATCTGCTTCCAACCATAATTCTACTGAATTAATGGAATGTATCATCTGTCCTGCTCCACACTAGCTATGGGCTTGTGACCCACTGACCTACAGTATATTTTTATGATGAATCCTGAACTACAGAAATCAATGTTAAACATTTAGTATGTCTGCCATTGAGCATACCGATTAAAGTGACCTAGAAAACTTCTTACAACAGTAACATGAATTGTAAACATGATTATCTACCCTTTTAAATTGTCTTTGTATGTACTGGCAAACTATTCTAGACCTTATTTTACGATTTTGTTGGATGAATAATCAAATATTACAAAAGACTTCCTGAAATGCATAGAAAAAATGTGTCTAAGGAAACAACTGCTCAAAGGCAAACTCATAATAATTCCGGAAGGCCCTTCATAGGCATGGTGTAGGAAAGGTAAGGTGTTTATTGAGGTGAGAGAAAAAGGAATCAGTCCATTTTTTTATGCACCGCTCTTGATTAGTCAACTTACTTCCATGTGAAAATATCACAAAGAGTGTGAGTGACCCCTGCAAACCAACATTTTGTATCTGTACTGTTGTACAGCTGTAAGTGACTGGTTCTGTTGAAAGGAGTCACACTGAAAAGGTGAGGAAGGGGGAGTAAAACATCATGCATAAAGCAACTGTCCACTTAGGGCTGAGTCTTTGGACCTAGGCATCCCTGTGGATCTTTTGAAAGTAATGGGGGGAGGGGGGGGGGTCCTGTCATCTGCCACTTCTGCAACTTCCCAAACACCTTAGCCCTGCAGCAGTGTTTCCAAAGATACTCTAGGAGAGAAACGTCTGTGATCTTTTCTGACATATTCTTCAGTAAGTGTGGGTCAATAAGAAATACTATAAATCTGAGCTTTTTAACTCAGTAGTTAACTATTCTCATGATTGGGGTTCACTCACCATGACCACAGATACAGACTATATGCAAGCAATACTATGAAGGCCATACAGAAATCAATGGAAGAATTTCAAATGAATCAACTGCAGCCTCTTACAACCTACTATTGCCATGTTCTTAATGCTTTATATATGGACTTTACCCCCTTCAACCAAAATTAAAATCTATGAGCCTCAAAAGTGCTCTATCTTACTGGGATGATACTCACATAATAATTCTGTACTTGTTTGTAAAATGCCAGGCACACCTATGAAACTATGCAAGTGATATTTTTATCATGTTAATAGATTTAATATCATCATAGTTTTGAAATGATGACTGTAATTTTACTGTCGTTATCACCTACATATGTCTCTTTGAGGCCATCAGTGTTGAATGGATACAGCTGAGAGCAAAATGCAAAATCAGGGCATGTATGTTTAAAGAAAAATAGCCTTTAAAGAAATAAAGCCAGCCAAGGATTTGTATTAAATTTTATACAACTGAACTGAAACATTTTACAGTAATTTACTTTGTTTCTCTGCATGGCCTATTTCAGGGATACTTTTGTGTTAAGGTCAATGCCGTTACACAATTAGATTCAGTATGGCTGTTTTAAAAATATAGATAATATTCATGCTCCAAGAGGTGGGCAAGGCAATGTTACAAATCTGCTGTAGAAGCCATTCTTTTAAAATAATATCCTTAAAGACAACTCTGAAAAAGCATATGCAGTTCAAGTTCTCAACTATTTTCTTAACTCCATGGCCGTTTCTCCATGGGTCCTGAACTCATGAACTGTGAGAGCCCTAATTTACATTATTGTGAATGTATATTTGATGAAATACATTGCACCCAGCCAAATAATACTCTCAGAGAAGCTCCCAAAGATCCATTGTTTTTCCTCCATACTTTCATATACATTAATTGGTCAAGCAGGGTCATTTTGCAATAAATGTTTAATCAACCCCTTGCTCCTAGAATATGTTTTAGAGCTACCTATAGGAAAGTGGGAGATATTATTCAAATATAAAGAAAGATTACTTTTTCCCCCAGAAGTTCCATGGCAAGTAACTTTTATTACCATGGATTTCATATCAGAGAAGGGTTCTCAGATCATGGATTTCAGATCATGATAATGGCTAAATTATGAAGTGTATGTCCTAAAGAAAGAATCCTTGATTGATGATGATTAATGATGTTACACACCCTTCATTATACATATGCATTATATATTCCATCCACATTTTTCTTTCAGCCATTTTCCTGTACTCAGCAAAGCTAGTATATTGCACTAAAAGGAATATGTGATAATGTATAAATACATTGACAAAACATAAAATACAAGACTTCCAGATTTTTGCTAGGGTTGAGTAAAGTTCTTGTTCTATATTATAAGAATTCTCGAAGTATCACCCTAACATGATTTGAAATCCTTCTGTTTTAGAAGGAATTAGTGTATGACCAGAGATTATGTCTCTTTTCTACTACTCATTTATTACTAACCCGAGGAAGTTTGTAATAATTCAATTTAATTTATATCTCCCTGAAGTAGTACAATTCAATGGATAATGCATGCAGAGCTTCTGTATTAATAACACCTAGCTGGAGACAGTAGAATACATATGGCACATAGTGCTTACAATTAAGTAGCAGGACTTGAGACAGAGGCATTTATATCAGTAGCTTTGCACTTCTTAGGAAAGTAAGTAATGGACCCTAAGGCAAAACTGAAGGATCACTTTATCTAATATGATTAAAACTATTGATAATTCCCAAAGTGTAGGTTTTAACTGTTGTTATATATTTAATTGCTTTAAGGTTTAATGGGAAAGTGGGAACATTGACTGTGCTATAAACTTAATAACTGGGGGTTATACTTCATTTTCAGTTTCACCAGTACTAGTCCAGAGTAGCATCGCTGATTCCTTATACTGAAAGACTGAAATGGTCTGTGTGCCTCACTTTTACTCATCTGTTAAATGAGTGTAATAATATAACCTGCCAGCCAGGTGTGTTGTGGCACTTGAACTTTGGGAAGCACTTTAAAATCCTTAGAAGCTAAAATCTGTAAAGACTGAAGTCTTTATTCACGTTTAATTAGCATTATTTGGACAAATTGCTATTAAAGACAATGAGTTTTCTCGAGTCAGAACAGAAGTGAGACTTCAGTTTTTGGCATGTTATTAATTTTAATGTTATACTACCACTCTTGACCACAGTTCAGCAATGCTATCAACAAAGTAAGGGATGAGGCAGTCGTAGATTGCTGGTAGGCTTGAGGGTGCTAATGGTTGCCACGGAGAGTCCCTGAGCCTGATCTACAGACAATCAGAGACCTTGTTAAAGCTGATGAACAGGGATCCTGGTTTTCTCTGATTAAAAAAATCCGCAATCTTCAGATTAGAAAAAGTAACCCAAAATCCACATTTTTCCATGATTAAAATGAAACACTATTACATATATATTAGTGGCATTTCATTTTAATCACGGAAAAATGTGGATTTTGGGTTACTTTTTTTAATCTGAAGATTGGGGATTTTTTTTTTTACATTCTTTGTAAATTAGCAGAACTACATCAAAGAAATACCAGACTGATATAACCAGTTTCTCTTGCTAATTGAAATAACCTGGCAAGTCCTCAAATACTGGCTAATATTGCCTGGGCTCATGGGGCAGCAGTTCCATGTCCCCCAGTCCCCATGCACTTGCAAACAAGACGAGTTAATTTTTGCACTCAGCCATGCTTGCTTTGGTATCTATGGGCATTTTTACACATGCTTCCGAGGTCGGGGGCAGGGGGGTTAATTAAAGCAGCTCTTGGTTCCCACACTTCAAAATGGCAGTGGGGGCACTTAGTCTAAAGCTTGTTGAACAATCTTTAGTTATAGCACACCTGTTCCATCTTAAACTGTGGGGACACTGATACATGAGGCATGAAGGTTGGCTGGAGTGCAGTAATTGCCATGCTCCAGCAGACTCAATTAATTGTGTCTGTTCTGATGTGCCATAGTTAGAGCACTTCAGAGCAGACTCTGTGCTTGTGTAGAGGCACCCTATCTTTCTACTTAGTTCCTCATTATATTCCAACAGTCTGACCAGATCCCATCCTATACTCTTACAGGTTTTCAGAGGAATGGAAGATTTTAGTCTCCAAATACCTTTATTCAGGTCTCCCTGTATCTTTCCCTTCTATTCTTCACTCTGCTCTCCAAAGTTTTGCAACCCTCCATCTCCTCTTGGTTTTCCTTTCAGTCAGGACTCACACTCTATGCTTTCAACTGCAGCCACAAAGTTTGCATGTTCATCCTGTGCTAGAAAGAGCTAGTGGAAGTGCAGTGTTATAGAAGACAACATGACAGGAAGGAGCAGTCTTTGGGGATCTTTTAGATGCCAATCTGGTTGAGCTCAGGTTACTGAGTAGAGGGTCTCCTTACAGCAGCATTTATTTGGCCAGTGACAGTGTACCACATTCCTGGTATGCTCTACTAGCTTGTGGCAGTATAGTTTTTATCCACTACCCTTTCTGTCTTTGGATTCCACACAGAAGAACAAATGGCTAAATGGAGACAGTGATTCCTAAGGAAGATATGATCTATATATAACAATTTGTGTGGATCAGCCCACCATGTTTGAGGATACCATGCTGGTTAGTTTGGTTCCTCATGTCCAGCTTGCTGCTTTTATGTTTTACCAAGATGGAGATGGATATTTATGAAGGAATTCCTTTTGGGTAACTTCCCTTTGCAAAAGGCCATTGCAGATTTTCCTTGAAACTTAACAGTTATTGAACAGGCCATTGTTGATGGCAGTCAGAATAAACATCTTAAATTTGCAATTGTCTGATTCAAACAGACACCAAGAGATTAGGTGATTATCTTAAAAGCAGTTTGGAAAGCTTTCCTCTGTATTCCAAACAATGGGAACAACCAGAGTTAAAATAGGCCCTGTGTAATAACAAGTTCTAAATGAGCCCCAGTAAGAGTTAACACAAGATTTCTTATATTTAGTTAATGCCATGTTGAATACAATTAATATCATTAATTTGTTTGAGATGTCAAATCTTTGTATTCATTATGTAACACCTGTGTGTTCGTGGGCAATGTGAAGCTCATTGTTGGCCCACCAAGGGTACAAATAATAGGAACAATAATGATTAATTTTATTCTACCCTCCACTAACCTTGAATCACAGTCAGAAATGTACACATTCTAGGATGATAAACCATAAAGGTCAAATACAAGATGTTTTCCACTAGATATAAACTGGTATAAAATGCTGTCTTACATATGTTGAGAGAACTATGAAGTGAAACAACAGCTACTGCTGTAAGATTGATTATTTGTTAAGAATCAGATCTTGATTTTATAAAACAAATTACAGATACTTCATGCTCATGCTTCTTGAATAGAGAACACTCATACATTTTGCTTAAATAAACCATAACCATATTTTCTTTTCTTTTAAATATCTCTGCTTTCATGCTTGCAGGATAGCCACAGCATTGAAACAACTTTATATTGAAAAACGTTGGATGACTGTAAGCATTTAAGACTAAAAGTACTACACGCAGCAGAAGTGTTGTAGTGCTTGACGAAATTACATTTATTACACAACATCCCACAAATTACCCAAGACTTGAAGTAAAATGACCATAAGTATGTCCCCTGCAAGATACAGAAAGGAAAGTCAGTTATTAAATCAATATGCTGCTTGCTTTAGTAAGAAAGCAGCAGATGTCCTAATTATGTTGTTGAATATTTGTCTTGTTTTACAGCTTCTTGGATAGTGAAGGATTACATGGAGCAGATGACCACTGGCCAGATTCTATATCACCTATTATGTATGCAGATAGATTTAGGGCATGTATATGTGTTACTAGATTGCCCTAACCTTGGTTAGGAGAATGTGTGCAAGGCTTCCCAGGGCTTAGGTTGCTCTAAGAATGGTGCACCCTATCTAAGGTTAGTTCGTGTCAGAGGTGAACTAACTTTAATTTAGCAAAAGGTTAACCTGATCTAGCAAGGGTTAACCTGGCCTAGTGAATGCTTGTATGCATTCACAGCATAGCCCTGAGACTGGGAAAGCCCAGTCGCTTGCCACAGCTCCTGCTGCAGACCTACTAATCCTCACCTTGACCTGCCAACCACCCAGACCTGCCAGACCTCCCATGGACCTGCCAGTCATCCCAGCCCTCCCCACACAATCCTGCAAATCCATTCCCCCTCCACCTTTGACTTACTTGCCTCCAGTTGCACCTCCTTCCAGCAAGCAGTGAACACTTACATTCATGGAACCTCACTCGTGTTTAGGTGGCTTAAGTTAAGCCACATAAACCTGAGTGGGGTCCTGTGATCACTTATTCACACTCTTGGGCATCTTGATGTGATTCTATTCCACCCTGTTTGAGTCTCTGAAAAAATGAATGCAAAAGGCAGGTGGATATTCTTCCTCCTTGCTGCTTTGCTGCAACTCATTCATGATGATAATGGGTATGAGTATGTGTCACAAAATAGATGAACATGGTGAAACAGAATTGCACTTAGGGTCCCAACTCCGCTTAGAGCCCTAACAGGTGAAAC
Source organism: Alligator sinensis (assembly GCF_000455745.1). Lineage (NCBI taxonomy): Eukaryota > Metazoa > Chordata > Crocodylia > Alligatoridae > Alligator > Alligator sinensis. The sequence continues at coordinate 1,018,481 of NW_005842565.1, read as the reverse complement.
AAAATCTGGTCCCATGTCTTGAGAGGCAGCTCTGTTGGTATCTTTATATCTGCTATGGTGAGTACATTTTATGCTAAACTTTTACATGAAACTTTGTTCTGGCTTGCAGCAAGCTTTCACACACAGTTTGCATCCTTTTAAATCTGAATGTGCAGATTTACATGCATTAATCAGTATTCCTCTGATAATCACTGGGGAGTTTGTTTTTTAAAATAGTAATTCCTTGGCTGTCATATGGCGAGGCAAAATATCTAACTGATCTGTTGCTGCAGCATGAGAAAAGGAAAATATCATCAACCCGTATTGTGTTCTTGGTACAGCAATACAAAATTTGGGAGTAACACACCTTTCTACCTGCCTGCATATCTGTCTGGGAACCAGTTACGGTCACACAGAGTACATCTTCATGTCAAATTAATGCACATGAATAAGCTCTGGAGCTTACTTCTGCATCTTTATGTGGGCCCGGAATCACAGCACATTGAGATGGTTCAGAGCAGCCCCAGGTGGCAGGGGGCCCAGGGATTCACCTTGCCAACCCAGGGCTGCTCCCCTTGGCTCAGCATGCTGTGGAGGGGCTGGCTGGGGCACAAAGGGGCTTCAGCACAAGGGTAGCTGGCATGCAGCTCTTGCACTGAAGCACCCTTGTACCCCAGCCAGCCAGGGCAGCATCTATGTATGTGTAAAAAACTTGTATTTACTGATTAACTAATTACATTGTAAATGTAAGTACTATCCTGCTGCAGAAATAATTAGTTTACCCCAGCCTAAAAGGGGTACACATGTAGATGCGCAACATTTACTGCTCATCTATATTCTGCTCCTCAGTAAGCATAGACATGCCCACAGATTGGTAGGAAGAAGTGAAGAGGGATTCATTGTGACAAGGGCAGAAGCAGGGCTAAAGGATAAGTTCACCTGATGAAAAAAAACAAGAAGAGGTATCCATATTTACTGCCTCTACCATTCCCTAGGCATGTGTAAGATAGCAACCCTGGGTCTTGTGAAAATGATTCAAAACTTTGTAGAAAAAACTTTGGATTGTTGGGAAAAGAGAGAAAGAGAGAGAATGGGAGAGAGAGAGAAGGCAATATGTATATAATTGTATTTCCATTTTAAGCAAACATAGTGTACACATCCAGTCCATAATCAATCATTTTCTCTGGTCTCATGTTTTAAATATTACATACTATGGACCAGATGCACATTATTATAAAAATCATGTCATTATGTTGATTTATACAAACTGAGAGTCTGGCCATATTTTTATCTATGTAAACATGTATCACATTTATGTGTGTGTGTGTGTGTGTGTGTGTGTGTATATGTACACACAAAAAGACCCAAAATAAGCCTTATGTTAACCATATGATAGTATGTGCCTATGCTAATAAGGCATGTTCAGGCTATTAGGTTCGTGCCTGCATTTACATGCATCTTTCCTTTGCAGTGGTTTATGTTACAGTAATGAAGTCCCCATTAACAAAAATACTTTTAAAAATAGGCTGCCTGCACATATATCACCTGTTTTAATTTATGTAAACTTCAACAGGCATTTTGGTGACAGGACCAGAGCCTAGCAACAGCCCACATTAGGATGTCTTTGCAAGACAGAGTAACTAGCTTTTAAAAGATACACAACTTTCTTTTTATGTGACTGATCTGTGGCAGTCCCATTAGAACAAGATATATGCTTTCACATTATCCTGACAAGGGATTACACTAAATAAAATGTTTTTGACTGACATGAGTTTCCTATTACTCAGTTTGTCCTTTGCTGCCAAAACAGGAATGCAAAGAAACACATAACAAGAAAGTAGTCCTTTGTCCCCAGGCTCCTTGAAATAACTTGTAGGAATGCAGTATTACTCAACCAGCAATGAAATTCATGGATGTTCTTGATTTTGGCTTTTCTAATGTCCTTCCTCCTATTCTAACCATTATAATATACCCTTTACAAATCTTTCTGTTTCTCAAAAGATTATTACCACAATGGTGGAGAATTCCTTGACAATAGGTTTATTTTGATAGTTCTCCATTTTTACAGAATTTTTCTTTCATCTCAGATTAGCAGTTTTTTTATCGCTTGCCTCATACATTATGCTTTCATATTTTGTTTTCAGTCCAGGAGATGAAAAAAGTGAAGATGAACATAAGCTGTATCACAACAATCTTGAAACAGTAAGAATGTTGATCCTGGAAAACTATGGCCAAAACAGAATAAACCAGTTGCTGAAGCATCCTCAAACAGACAGCCCATGGTCCAGTTTCCAATGCATCCAGCAAGACATTTAGCTCCTTATACTGCATGTTAGTATTACAACTCCAGAAATACATATTTATGTGCAGAAACACCTCCCATTGCACAATGCTTTGTGGAGAAAGGCATTCTTTCTCCATTAACTGAGTCAAAAGAAGGATCCCTCCCTGGCCAAACCAATATGTTAAATGTGTCCCTGCTAGAAATAATTCTTTCTGTATATAATATTTGTTCTCCCTATCGGAAGGCATGCATTGGAGTTGATGCTTTCTACATTGCCACTGATGTATCCACCAACTGGAGGCCAGAAACTATAATAGATTTAACTGCTTGACAGAATCCTCCAACCCACTGTCAAAAGGGTTGTTTGTGCACATTACTGAAGCAGAGACAAATCAGAACCCCGGTGGCCCAGAGGCAGGAGTCCTACCAGATGAGCCAAATGGAAGGGGAGAAGAAACTGAGTGATGCTTCTCAGCTGGCAGTTGCTCTTTGCATATCTTTTCACTGGGTCTGAATCGGCAGCTCAAGCAGTTCCTTAGCCTAATATTCAGCGTTTCCATGGAATCTGATGTTTCTGCCTCACCAAGTCAAAATTGTGAAACAATTACGATCTATATCTAACTACCCTGGTGGTTCAAGTAAGCTATGCACTTGCTGCCAATCCATGTCTAAATGTCGGGTCCAACTGTATCACCTCATTAAGCAATATTTTCCCAACAATTTTGTGTATGTAAACATTGAACAAAAGGCTAAATATTGTACCAAAAAAAAAAAAAAAGAGGAGAGAACTGAATACTGCACAGCAGGGTTCAATGTTGGCAGCCAAATGCCTTCCCTGCGGTTGGAAGACAGCTTGGGTAACTATTCCAAAGATTAATGAGCAATCAGTTCTAAATTAAACCAAAACCTATGTTTAAATCTCCCCCAAGCTCCCCTTTCCCACATACCCTTTGCAAGTCAGAACATAAGTTAGACTTGCAGAGATAAAATGCAGTAGCTGGCTTTTCATGTGTTGTAGAACATTATTAGCAGAGTGAAAAATTGCTTCTGAAACATTTCCTTCACATTTTTCATCATTTTTTTCCTAAGCAATTTGAAAGGAAATGGGCCATGATGAGGTTTGCAGTTTCTGCAACAGGATGTAGACAGAAGCTTTCTGTCAGTCATTCCTAGGAATGCTAAACTTGCCTTTTTTGAAGCTAGAAGAAAAATACTGGATTTTTTAAAATCACAGCAGTTCTCATGAGCCACTTTCACACTGGATTTCATTTTTTAGCCATTGACAAAGCATCTTTGATAATATGAATAGGTTTTTCATACTGAGCATTGTTAAAGGGAGTCATTACCATCTGATGGCTTTTTCATAATAAAAATACATGAAATCTTACAACTCCTCATCTTACCTCCAGCAAAAGATGGAGGGAACAGCAGGGGAAAATTTGTATGGCTATAGTCCGTGCTGAACTTTCTGGGCACAAAGGACTTCAGTCTCCAAGGATGTCAGTCCATTACCTTTTATCATTATGAATTTACCTGGAAGTCTGAAAGGTCCTTGATGTAAGGTACCCAAGGTTGCTTGTGAAAGCACAAGACTACACTCTATGTCTGAGTGTGTTCCTTTGAGTCCTGTGTTCTTAAACTCCAGTTTGTACATGGAATTCAGAAATATGAATAGAACAGTTAAAAGAATGGAAAAAAGAACAACAATGTTTGTTCTACCTTTTAACAGCATGAATGTATCTTCTTCCTTGCACCATGTATCATAGGCTGCAAAAAGACATCACCTTTACACCGCCACAAAAATTTTTCTGGAGGCACAAAGAAAAAGCAAACAAATGGCCATATCTTTCATCATACCACAAATGCCCAAATTTGTGGTCCCAACAAAAGGTAGTATAACTATGTGCTGCTATTTTGCGCTATTTTGCAGTTGGTATCTCCAATCACTCCGGACAAGTGCTCCCAGGGCTTCAGGGGCCTGATGCTGGTTTGATTTTCTCTGTTTGCAGAGCCATACCCTAGGTCGGTATCAATGGGCAACATGGGCATGCCTCTGCAAGCAGGGAACCCCACTGACTCTGACTTGAGGCATGACTCTGCAAACAGGGTTCCCCTATTTGCAAATGCAAAGCCCAAGTGTTGTCCTACATGATTGGGCCCTTGGAGCCCCAGGATGTCTAGGGGCTTAACTCTGCGGTACGATGAGTGACATCTGGTTTGTCCAGTGAAGCACTAGCTGTGTCTGGACATATCCCTGCACAGCTCATCCATTTCATTTGGTGACATCTGTTTTGTCATAATGATATTGGGTAGCATTCCTTTAAATACTGTCGTTTTATAGCTCTTACTGTAGCAGCTACCAACACACTATTCTACTGTGTTTATCTAGGCATCCATAAATTCGTATACCATCAGTAAACACTGTTATTTAGAGCCTATTTGTGTCCACAAGATGTCCTCATATTTTTCATGATGCATAAAGAACTAAGGCATAAGAGAAAGTCTTTCTTTCTGAACGGTCCTTAAGTGGAAGCTACTCTTCTGCTATAAAAGCTGCAGACATCAGCTAAAGTACAATGAACTGCAGCCTATGTAGGGAATTTTTTAAAGGGAAAATTATTACAAAGGGGAAATATAGAAGGAAATATGTTCCCATTAATGTTGACCTATGATAGTATGACTAGTAGAAACATGTGGCAGATGTCCATGCAAAAATGTCTCATGTCTGAATGTAAGCCTTAATTATAAAACTACTAAACAAATAAATAAAAAATGGCATGTCTCTCTCACTCTAAATAAATGTTATATATATATACACACACACATGCATGCACACACACACTCACACATATATATGTGCATATAAGGAGAGCAGCAATTCAGTTCAAGTAACCAGGAAAAAAGAAGTAAATCAGTAAGCAAATCTATTCTTATACGCCCCTTCAATGGTAAAATGTCTATGCTACATGAAGAAATAATCAAACTGCAATGGAGATGTCACAGGTGAACTACAGTGATGGTAGTTATACAATGGAATTTAGATGACTATAATGGATTTCAAGCATTATCAAAAACTGTTTAAAGACCATTTTAAAATACATTGCAAGAAATAAACTATATAATTTAATGTATTGTTTACACGTGTTTGGTGTGGAAAAATAAAATTAAAAAAATACATCAATCTGAAAAATCATCTGCTATAAATAACAGATAATACTCAAGAAGAGAAAATCATTAACTTCCAATGAATCTTTCATAACATTTTTCCACATATTTGTGTGGCTAATGCATAAGCACAAACAAATTACTTTATTTATAAACAAACCCATTTCTATTATTCTTCATCACTGAAAGTTAGACCCCTGAGATGATTCCTGGTTCCAACATAATCAATGAAAATGTTGGGACTTTCCCCAATATGTCATAAGACAGACTTCCAAACTGTGACATCCACTAACTTCAGCTGCTTTTGAAAATATGCAGATATCACATTTATGCCTGATTAGTTACTGTGCAATAACACACATATAGACTCCTTACTGCACAGTAACACTGTGTGTATGGGCTGACTTGGGACTAACTTTAGTCCCAAGTCAGTCCAAACACAGTATTAATGCACTTTAACACCTGCATGTGTAGATACCAGCCTATTCCTGCTTACTGCACAGTAATTTACTGCGTAGTAAATTTAAACTGGCATAAATGTGCATGTAGACACATCCAGAAATCTTGAATCATGACCCCCATTTTCCTGATCTAACCATTAGATCAAAGCAGTAACATCTGTGTGCACACATGCTGACATATTGGGGTTTTTTTAGACTAGAAATGATCATTTCTTTCTTGCTTTCTCTTCTTTTCAGGGTCTGCATTTTATATTTGTTACTAGAATTCCCTTCTGCTTCTGGTTTCACACGCATCTGCACATAAGCCCAGTAAGAAATATATATATATATATATATATATATATGCTCTTTGTAGTTTCTGAGCAATTTCTCAGAGAGCAAGACCTGCCTGAAGAATACTGTACTCACCTTTGGAAGATTTAATTTGGGCTATTTCCATAAATGCAATCCATCTGAGAGCTGCTTGCACATGGTATGCTTGTTATTGGCAGGTCAAGCTTTCCCATCATAAAGTGATGCTAGTAAATGATTTACTTCATCCTAATTCAGTACTTAGATATGTAAACAAGAAAAATAAAGCATAAATGGGGAGAAAATCATAAATGAGTTCTTGTTGCTTTTGCCAAGCTGTGTGTTCATGTTATTTTATCACTATCTTGTTAGAGAGATTATTCTGTTAAATTCAAATAAATGGAAAGTAATGGAAAAATGAAAAAGGAGCTGAATTGCCTGTGAAAGATCTTCTGAATAAATACAGGTTTAGCACAATGGTTATTAATTTCCGTGGATCCAAAAGTGCCTTTTTCTGACATGTATCAGATTATTCTTTTTATTTTACTTTCTATTATTCCTCTTTCTGCATATTTATTTTGGGTAACCAGTTTGCTAGGTGGACGTAGTATCACTGACAGTTCTACAACATTTTATTTTCCCTACCCATTCAAGATTTAATTGAAAACTCAATTAAATGGGGCCTATTCCATTTATTAGGCACCTACATGTGATTCTGTTCTACCCTGTTTAAGTACAGCAAGTTAATGCTTCTGCTCTAGTGACACAACATCACCTTACCCTTAAGACCTCACCTTTCCCTTTTAGTGTAAATCCCTTCCACAAGGAAGAATGTCCAACAATGGGGTTTGTTTGATTTAAATGCACAACTTCAGTTAGTTTGGTTTAATTTTCTTGAAAGACCCTTTGCAAGCACGCCTTTACATGTTATCCTACTATTGGTTCAGGAACTAAATGCTGAAATGTTAGTATCTCATATGAAATGAACTTTAGTCTAAGCTGGTACTTGCATTCCCATAAGAACCTGTGAAAAATCTGGAAATATACAGTTAAAAGGAGAAGTTAATCAAAGGCTAATAGTTCTTAAGACTTAGTAAAAACAAAGCATAGGGGACTGAATGGAAAGGACACTTTAACAGATTTTCACATGTTAACTCATTTCAGCTGGAAGTCCCACAGGAACATAAAGTGGCTATTCTACCTCTGTTGGTTGGACGAGAATAGTCTAGGGATACACTGAGACATTACTGTCTAATGAATCTGAAATCAGTTGTGGGGAAGGTGTTAAAAGGTACATTTAGGAATTCAAAAAAAGGAATACTCTTAGGTACAGCTTAGATTAGAAAACCCAGCTACATTAGGAAAAAGGGAATCAATCCTGAAGTGACTTGGAGGATTCTTGCCTCCTACAGATACAAAATGAGTCTTACAATTTGGATTCCATGGAGCATAATTTAATACCTGAATAGGACTATGTAAATAACTGATTTTCTGGCCTGGTTTCCAAACAAAAAACAAAACAAAACCCTGCTTACTAAATACCCAAAGTTTTTTTCTTTCTTTCTTTTTTTACCTAAAATATTCAATATGACATCAAATGAAATATGATGGCTTAGGCATATATATAAAGGGCTAGATTCCAAAAACTACTAGAAGACAAAGAGATGCTGCTGCCCTACTTTTATGTGGTACCCCAGGAGTTAGATCACTGATGCATGATGAGGGAGACCAGGGTTCTTTCCCTGAAGAGACTTCGAGCAGGGTCTTGGGTATGTTAGCACAGGGTGCTCTCGCTCTCTTCTTTGGAAAGTGCATACATTCACTTTATATAGATAATTATACATTTATGGGAAAAGAGACATGAACCAAGGTCCCTTATCTTTTGGGGGAATGTCCCACTCACCAGGCCACAGACACGCTCTTAATTTTTCTCTCTTTGGATCAGTGTATGTTTAAATAGTACACGCAAATCAAAATAGCTGCAACAAGAAGGACTGAGGGAAACCCAGTCCAGAAAACCCTAAAGCCTTATGATTAGAGAACTCTTTGGAGGTATGGGTTCAAATCCTCAGGAAGTAGACAGAATTAAACCTGAGTTTTCCATTTACTGTGTCTAGTTTACAAAAGTAGGTAGGTATTTTAATACACCCCCTCCCCTCCCCTCACCCCCTCAAAAAAATTAAAAATCCAGCTGAAACTATTCGGCGACTTCAACCTGGAATTTGCAGGTTAACTAAAATGGCTTTATTTGGTGAAAGTATGTCACTGAAAAAAAATCATCCATCTCTAAAAAAAGAGTATTGTTAGGTGCAAGCACAAAAGAAAAGCACTTACGAACAGACCTTCAGCTATCCTACAGCAAATATACCAATTTTGTAAAACAAAGGAAAACTATAGATAGCTTACTTGACAACTTGGGCATTTCTCCTGCTTAGCAGAATCCTTAAGAAAACTAAGAAATGCCACAGCAGCTTTTATGGTATCCTCTTCCCCAGGGTACAAATTACACTTTGACTCTTGGAAGGGGAGAGGGGGAGTCTGCAAAAATAATTGGGCTGCCCATCACAATATCCTAATAGAATCAGAGACCCCCCCAGGTTACGATTTTCAAATCGTACAGTGGGGCTCTTGTCTCTTATGGGGAGACCCAGCAGCCCCCCAGCTCCCATGTAATTTGAACCCTGCTCTTGCCACTTCCTAGTGCAGAAAAGTGAATAGCTACAGAGGATTACACTTCTTTGGATTTCCCCACGCTGCAGTAATCCATTGACAACCAGGATAGGTTGGGGGTCTAAATCAGGATACTGGCTCACCACTGAGCAGGCCATTAAACAGAAGCAGTCCACCTTTCCACCTCCCTTTCCTCATGAAGTTTGTTGAATATTCTCTAGCTATAATTTCATATCTGCTTAGGCAGGCATTTTTCATTTGTTTGTTTGATTTTAATATGGTACTTTCCAATACTAACTGAAAAGTGTCATTTTAAAATGTGAAATTATAGTAGGCAACCAATACTTGTTGAAAGCACACAGGACACAGAATTTTTTATCAATTTTCCTCTATATACCATTGTTTCTATATACCATTAAACCCAAATGTTTAAGGGTTGGGACAGGGATTGAGGCTTAAATTAGCTTTACAGATGCTAAAAGAAACGTAGTTCTGTGAGGCTAAATTTACAGCAAGAGGTCCTGAGTTTCTTGTGGGGACTTTGAAATATTCAGTCCAATATTTTTAGTTTTACCTGTTCCAGAGTATCTGTAAATCTATATATTAGACACATATACCTATTGCTGTCTTTGTTTTTTTAAACTGGAATTGAAAGTAGGCAAAGCCAAAAACTGCTGGAATATTACATAGATTTTTGTTATAAAGGCTAGAGCATGTGTGTAAAATACTTTTAGTATTATCAGATCAAAGTGGGCAAAACTCAGAATTACTATTCCCTCAGAAGAGCTGCCAATGAATGGCATCAATTCCAAACATTTCTGCCTGAGGTTAAATGTGTATTTGAAGATAAAGTACCCTCATCGAAGTTGACCTAGCATACCATGAATAAGCAACCCCTTACAATAACCATGCCACTCTGAAATATAGGATAATTTCCTCCCTATTCCTCACCTCCTAATATCTGTCATGCACAAATCTTATATTTGCTATGAGATAATTCATAGCAAGGAGAGCAGAAGGAGAGCAGAAGGCACTAAAAAGTCAAGTCTGCCAGTCATTATTTCTGTACTATCACAGTAGATTTCTATCAAATTTACCATAATCAAGAGGCCAAACTATGGTTATTCAAATACCATAAAGTGGCAACAATCAGTTAAGGCTGATATTAATGATAGGTTAATGGTTTAAAGAAACATCAACTTTTCCCACAAATATGTACAGTCACCACAATCTTGAAATGGTAAAACCTAAGCAAATGATTCTGTACAAATATACATTTCACAGCTTAAAGCTATTTTCACCTACCTTTCTCTATTACTTCAGGAAACCAATTCTCTTATTCCAATTCTTCTGCACAACTAAAATTGATAAGTTCCAGAATTAGAAGAAAAGGGTACATTTGCACTTTAATCACTTGTCTGGATTTGCTGAACATAAATCAGACTTTAAACTCCCCCAGCATGCCAGAAACTATATTCATGTAGCAGTACTGACATCACTTAACAGCTTTATATGCATGGTGCTTTATGCCACAGAAAGTCATTGAATCTATTGGTTTGATTGTTCTTGCAGCTTGGAGCACAGAACATAAATGTAAAAAAGGAGCCTTATATTGCTTGGTGTTCTGAACTGAAATCATATCAATTGTGCACCATCAATGGAAATATAGTGACTAACACAAGTCACTTATATGAAAAAACAAAATTGTGCTCTAAGGGTGCCTGAGCAGTACTGGAAAGAATATAGACATAGATCTATACAGTGAAAACTACAGTTGCACTTGAATGTGGATATGCATAGGATTTACTTAGTCCAAGACAGGACTACTCCATGTCAATATGCCAGAACTGACACCCACTGATCCTCAACAAAGCTTTTCTGACAAAATTGCTAATGGTTTTGGTAACCCTTAGGGAAATGCATGATTAGACAAAACTTCTGTTATTTAATTCTGTGAATCTTGTAAAAGTTGCAATCACTTCGAGAGTACTATAAGTTAGTGTTAGTGGTTGATTTATTTGATCATCACTTGTATAGTTCCTATTTAAGAATGAAGAAATTGTTATTTCTGAGCACTTTTTCATAACGCCTCCATCATTTTCAAAATATATTGGATCATATACCTTGGTAGAGATTAAAATCTGCCCTGCAGTCACTCATATTAATTCCATAAGGGTGTGACAATGTCAACTGGTGCAGTACTGCCAAGGCTTGAATGGCACTACTCCTGCCCCCGTCAATCAGCTTCCCTGGGGATTGACTGCTACCACAGCAGCAGACAATCTCTCTGCTAATCTCCTCTAACTGTTGTTGACCTATCTCTGCTACCTCCTCCCAAGTATATAATAAATCAAGTACATTTTACATGAAAAATGAAGTAATTACTCTGTGAATCCAATGGCTAATTGCACACAGAGGCCTTTGGGAGATGTGGGACAAATTCATGTCAGATTTCAAAAGGCAGAAAAAGGAAACTGAAGTTAATAACTCCTCAAATACTGACAGATTGAGGAAAACTTGAAATGCTCCATTTCTTCAGATGAAACAGATTCACCATCTATGGGAAATAGAATAGTCTAGCCATTTATGTCGTTCTGCATGGATCATGGAGGAAATACTGTTTCATCAAGAGTAACTTAATATTGAATAAGTGTCTCCTTTGTCCACAGTCTGAAAACACAATAGAGCATTGCTAAGATCGAAAAGTCAAAGGAACACAAACATTAAAGTCACCTATACAACCTTAATTTGATCACTTTGTGTATTATAATCAGCAGGGATCCTGGCTTTCTCTGATAAAAAAATCCACAATTTTCAGATTTAAAAATTAACTCCCATTTTTCCATGATCAAAATTATTAAGAATCCTGGTTTTCTCTAAAAATTAAAAAAAAAAACCCTCCAATTTTTGGATTTAAAAAAGTAATCCAAAATCCACATTTTCACTTGATTACAATAAAACATCACTATACAATAAAACAACCCCAAATCCCCGCTTTTCTGTGATCAAAATGAAACGTCACTATATACATACATACATAGTATGTATATAGTGGCGTTTCATTTTGATCACAGAAAAGCAGGGATTTGGAGTTACTTTTTTAAGCTGAAAATTGGGGATTTTTTTTTTATCAAAGAAAACCAGGATTCTTGATTATAATATAGTCTTTAATGTCTCCCTCATCGATCTGTTTGCCTCTCTCCTCCAATGGTGTAATTAGCATAGGCAACAGGGAGAACCACAATGCTAACTTGTGGGGGGGAAGGGCAGAGAAAGCAGTGCTGTTGGCAGCCATGTGTTTGTAATCATGTTCGTGATTACAGTGACAACTGGAAGTTGCTACATCCACTCTGCCCTAGGTGCCCAGCCATGTCCCTACACTACTGCTCCTCCCACTTACCTTTCAGTGACTCACCTCTCACATTCTGTGTCCTTGCTCGTTTCTCATCCTAGTCTTCCTCCTTAGTCTTCTCATGTATCTCAATGTTCTCAACTCCCCTGTTGGTCTTCTCTTAGTCTCTTTACCCAAAGAGTGCCATTTGTTTCCTATTACCACCCAGGCCCTTTGTCTCCCCTGAATCTCTCTTGTATCCCTCTGTCCACCAGTTCTCCATCCCAGCTCCTTGCCTCTTCACCAGTCTTCTACCTGGCTCTTAGACCTAGTTTTCTAGCCAAGTTAAATCATATCTTCTCATGCCACCCAACTCAAATTTTCTATCTTCTTAACTCCAGTTACTATCTCCGCCCCAAATTCCTTCACCTAATCAATTCCACGTGCCCTTCTGCATGATGCCCTATGTTTGGCTCTGATTCCTTGTTCATTTGAACTGGGTGGCTTCCTGGTAACTGGTCCATAGTAAAAAATCCCAGAGCAAAGGGGAGATTACATTTCTGTTTTCTCTTTCAGTACCCCATCCAATGCTAACATAAAATAGGTAGAAGCAGGGTTTACAAGAAAACAGAAAAGCTACAGTTGCCAATGTTTTGTGATATGAAGGATGATATATATGGTAGTGTATTGCAGTTACAACCACAAGATATAAAACAAAGGCAAGTTTATACTAATCGATGCTGCAAGATGCAATGCCGCATAGATTTATACAGTCTCTATGAAGAGGCATTATATTGCAGACGTGACAGAAAGAAGGGCAGCTTCTTTTCAGAGCATTTCTGTTAGAGCTGTGTGAAGCTTCAGTCACTAATTTGATTCGGTGGAGATTTGGCCCAATTTGGTGGCTGAATTTCTGAATCTGAATCAAATCAGGAGACACTTTACTCTCTCTGAATCAAATAAGAACCCTCTGAATCAATTCAGAGAGATTTGGAAAGATTCGATGATTCAGGCACAGACACAGCTTTAAATGTTTTTTCTATATACCTCAAGGTACCAGGTGGCTCATGAATGACCTACAGTAGCACAGTAGCATTGGGTGGGGGGGGGGGTCCCCCAGCACACTCAGCAGCAGACCTAGAAGTGGACCCAAAGCACTTCCGGTTGACTTCTGGGTCCAACCAGGGAGTGCTTTGGGGCTCACCCCTTCCTCAGGCTCTGCTCAGCGACTGGTGCCTCCTGGGTCTGGGGCACACCTGGGGTCCCCCTGCAACTGATCACCGAGCCAGCGAGGTGTAGGGAGACCTCCCATGCACTTAGCAGTGGACCCGGAAGTGAACCAGAAGTACTTCCAGTCCACCACTTCCGGGTTCACCACTGAGCACACCGGGGGGGCATGCTCCCATGGAATGCTGCATTCACCCCACTATCACAGCATTTATGAGCCATGCCTGGTACCTCAAGGTATGTAGAGAAAACATATAAAGCTGTGTCTATGGGTGAATCACTGATTCTCCAAATCAGCATCAAATCTTCAGATTAAAATTTGGCTAAATCGAATCGGGACAGTGATCCGAATCAACTAATCGAATCACTGTCCCCGATTCAGGTTGAATCCAAATCGAATACAGCCTGTTTCTCACACCCCTAATTTGAGACTGAGTCCAATTGGAGACTGGGTTTCAGGAGAAAAAACTAAATTTTGAGTGCTCTAATATCCCTCTTTTTCCATTTCCCCCCCATCTCTTCAACAGTGAAAGATTTAGCAGAGGAAAGAAACACCATCAGAGTTATATTTTGCAGTGCACTTTTGAGAACCCAACCTCCTAAAAAAATTGCATATGGGAGATGTGTTACTCTTTTGCTGATTAGAGTTGGACATAAGAGGTGCATCCCTTGGTGCATAAGAGTGCACAAGTGTGTGGGGCCCTGCGCTGCTCTCTGCCATCATGCTTAGACTGCTACTAGTATCCAAACTAGATAGTTTAAAATGTAGGTATACCTTTAGAATAGCTTTGCTGCTGATGTACTTAGAGGCTGTTTTAAAAATGTCTACAAATTTCCAAAATACATTTTGAAATATTTAAAGGATATTTAGTGAAGAAAAATGAGTTTTTATTTCTGTTTTTGTTACAAAATTAGAACACAATGTAAAATTTAAATTTTCTGTAAAACATTTAATCCTGGTCAAAAAAAGTAATTTATAATTAAAAATGAAATGGTCACCTATAATATTAATTTCTCAAAATTCCACTGAGCAAAAAGATATTATTCAGACTGCATGTTATCACTGTTGAAATATAGGTTTTAAAATACATTTGTACTGAATCCTTTATAAAATTATGTCTCCTTTTGAAATTTGCTGGCTGGCAAAAATATTTACTATTAAAGATTTACTATTAAAGAATCTGGAAACGAAAATAAAAATGTATCAGTTCTTTAAACTTTAGTTCTCTTTATTAATGGAGCAAGCACACTTTTTAAAACAAAATGCAAAAACTGTCTATTTTCACAAATGTGTATACATCCTAAATTGTGTCATAAAGTTCAAATTACAATTAAGATAGTGATGTGACTCTATTTTTTTTATTTGATAACAGAACTTTTCCTTTTTCCCAGCCTTTATCCTGACAACAAGAAAGAAGATGCTTTATACCATTAACCAACACATATCTTGTTCTCAGTGGTGGTTTAGTTTTGCTATAATCCCAAGGAGTTTAGATTCTGTGGAAAGTATTGAATGCTGTCTTCTGAAATATATTACTAATCACTTTCTCTTCTGAAGCATTTGTATAGACCTGTGTGAAAACTGTCTGACTTTTAGAACAGGTTTTTATTTTCCCCTGCACCCATCTCTCAGGCCTCATAGTGCTACCTATCCTCAAAAGGAGACTTCCTTTTGCTTTTTAATTTTTTATTTGTTTCTACATATTTATCATGCTTGTCATGTTCGTTAGTCCCTCTAAAGGACAAATTAAAATCATCACAGGAAAAAAATGCTGCTGCATCATGAACAGAGTTTTCCACCTTTGAACCTCTTGGGACTCGCATTCTTGGTGAATTGCTCGTATTAGCTGGGTGGTGATAAGGCATTGAGTTCTGGGGATGATAAGGCACTGAATCTGACACACAAAGGATAAATGAGAATTGCTGATAGAAAGCTGTTCTACTTTTACATTCATTGTGAAGGGAGGTGGGTGTATTTCCATCTCCTGTCAGGTACCTGAAAACAACAGACCTTATCCCTGCTTGATCTCAATGGGTTACCTTCATAAGCTCTTTAAAAGTTATATATGGAAGCCTGGAGTAAGCCGATTAGCAACGGTTGTTTGCAATCGGACATCAGCAAAGTACATAATAAGAGTGAAACATGACCGAGAATACAGAAGGAGGTTGGGGGTGAGATCTAACACTGTTACTTTAAGAACTGGCTGTGAGGGTCACACAAAACTCAGAAAATGCCCGTTTGGATTTATATTCATAACCCCTTTCATGCTGAGGCAGATTCCCTCTCCTTGAAGAGGGCACCTGTACCACCACTGTTTGAACTGCAAAAGCTTAATTTTTTTATACTTTTTATGCTATATATACACATGCACCTATACATATACATACACATATATGCACGTGTGTGTACACATGGCAGAACTACTAGTGCTGAGCAAACTATATACAGCCTAAAATCCTATTCTAAATAGACTCTAGCTTGCCTTGCATATTCTATAATGAATACTGAGCTCTGATAGGCCATTTGTCAGTATTCAAACAAAACCAGTGATCAAAAGAACACAAAAGGAGAGACTTGATTAAAAGTAAAAATAACACAAAATAACACATAAAGAGCTAACATTCTTTATGAGTCTCCTTTCAGATTAGACCCCCCCTTCTTTACTGAATCTTCAATATAATATCATTATAGATAGATTGTCCTTGGATATCATGTTTGCTTCATCCTACTGTTTCTCCTTTGCTAATGCAGAAGTGTCTGCTGGACATCAACACAATTCAGGCATACCAAATAAATCAGATAATATTTGAAGTGCAGGCAATATGCAGGGTTCTATTTATCCAGAGTATTTATGGCTAAGTACAGGTGTTCAAGAGGTGGAAGTTGTCAAGCCCTACTCTAAGTGCCAGGATTAGGTCAGGAACAAGCAGAACATGTTAACCCTTGTGTGGGCGGGTGTGGGGGGAGAGGGGGATGGGGGCTCGGAGATGGCCAAGCCACCCTGA
The DNA here is from genome assembly GCF_000455745.1 of Alligator sinensis. Classification (NCBI taxonomy): domain Eukaryota; kingdom Metazoa; phylum Chordata; order Crocodylia; family Alligatoridae; genus Alligator; species Alligator sinensis. The sequence continues at coordinate 1,002,067 of NW_005842565.1, read as the reverse complement.
TTTGCTGGCAGGGATAGCACGGCTGCCCACCTGAACCTGATGAGGCAGCGACTCATCATGGCATGTGCCCTCATGGCCATGAGCCACAAGTAAGCCATCCTGCGCATGTCCACCCAACTCTTCCTGCACCCACCAAGCACGTATATGTCAGACACCTGGGGTCTGTGTGTTTGTGTGCGTGTGTGTAAGTATGTGCATGTGCATGTGCATGTCCTGGACACTTGGGTCCTCTGTGTATGTGTGCCCCAGATGCCTGTATTCCCTCCCCACCAATCCTGGTAGCCCTGGCCCTGTACAGCAGCAGGCTCCCTGTATCTGCAAAGCCCTGGCCAAACAGCTCTTCACCAGTGTGGACTGGGAGCTCTCCCTGGATGAGCAGGGTCTGAGGGCCTCTTCAGCCCTGGGCTTCTCTGGCCCTGCATCATGGGCACCACTGTCCACAACCCAGTCCTGGGAACCATGATCTATCCTTTCTCCCTCCCAAACTGCTCCCCCAAGGCACACACCAGGGTTGTGAAGGAATGTGGCCTGAGGAAGAGACTTGCATCATAAAATGTTGAAGCTGCCAACTGTTAGTATATTTATTAAACAAAAACTGTGGAAAATTGCCTGTGTCAGAATTTGGAACCTTCTTCTCAGTTAACATTGAAAGAGTGGGGAAGGATCCTGGCTGCAACTGGGTGATGATGTTGAGAGGAAGAGGGAGTTGGGCAGCCATGGGGGCTCAGCTCAACAAAGACAAAATCTCAGGGTGGTGGGGGGAATGCTGTGTGAGAAACTGCCACCCATTGGTTTAATTAAATCTTGCAGCTGCCAAACTTTGTGTGTACCTAATAAAGAAAAAACTGTGGAACACTGCCTACTCTGGAACTTGGATCAGAGCCCAGGGGGCTGTCATTCCTCACAGAGGCTGTATCGCTCCCCTGCAATGGGGTCTGGGGTTGTATTGGCTTGACCTGTTGGGCTGATGGGCCATCCCCTCCATCCCCATTCTGAGCACTCCTGTGACCTTCCGGGACTGGCCTGAAGCCTCTTTGAGGACCTGCACCTACACTAGCGACCAGCAGCATCTGGGGGTAGTGGGTTGGCCCCGGAAGGCAAGTTGAGTCAATACCAGTCCTACCAGTGGGTCATGGGCAGCCTGGTCGCTCTCCTCTCTCCCAATGCTGCTCCCCACAGCAGGCCCCACTGGACACTTCCTGTCTTCTTGGACCATGAGTCAGGGGCTCCCATATGTCCTAACTCCTGTTTCAGCACTCCCCCCAACTCCCAGCATCTCCCAATCAATCTATGATGCAGAGCACTGTCCCAGAGCTGCCATCCAGGGCCCCCTGCCATAAGACTCTCAGGCACATTGGTCAAAGGAGGAGTCCCTAGAGAAGGGCTTCCTATGCCAGGCAGGAAAGGACAACAGTCTCCTTGTGGGAGATGGCACTGATGCCACTCAGGGGTGTTGTAGCTGATCCCAAGTGGTCTTTGACCCAGCGCATAAATTTCTTATTCTGGTGCTGCAACTTTCTTCACTCTGTAGTGGCACTGGTGACCTCCCTCAGATATTGGGTGGCCATCTACAGATACCATTCTTGGATTTTGCAGTGTGTTCCTGGGCCTGGATGGCTTACTCAAGTGCTGCAGCAGTGAGGATGCAAGTAATCACTGACCTGTCCATTCTAATCCCTAATATTGAGGGTCCTACTTGGTTCTAATTTGGCTGGTGCCATCTATGCACATGTCTCCAGCTGACTATTTTGGATCCAGCATTTTGGGCTTCATAACCAGGTCTTCTGTGCACAAATGAGGAGTCAACAGACAAGGGAGGCACTGAAAGACCTATGGTGAGTCTCCTGTCCAGATCCTTTCTCCCATTTTAGGTTAGATGCTCCATCACTGCTTGGGACTGACCACACCTTCATTCTGCCTTCCAGCTGGGAAAACGTGGATGACTGGATTCCATTTCCCTTCTTTTTGAGCCAGAAGGCCTGGGAACACAAGCATCTGGGGTTGGAGGGATGAATCTTCTCTGGTTCTCTGGAAGGATTGGCATGGCAAGAATGGGAAGGGTAATGCTAGAGAGAATTCTCATTTCCTGCCACACCTTAACTAGTGCTCTGCTGAATGGTGGCTGGAGGTGCACCAAAGAAATCTGGAGTTGCAACTGTTGTAACAACTTAGCTGTAGGGCTCAAAAAAAGCTTTTGGTGTCTTTCAGGGTCTGCTTGGGTGCTGTTCTGTGTAAAGTGGTTCCACGTCAACATGCTGGGATTTCTCAGGAAAGCAACATGACCTTGAGGGATGGGGTGGCCAGTTGCCAATTAACCAGTTTTATGGTCCCTCTCAATATAACAGACTGATAAGTCCCCAACAACAGTAAGAGGTACCAACTCTGGTGCCTCTGCTTTATTCCAGACACAGGGGCTGGGGTTTAAAAGGCACAAAGTCATTGAGGACCATCAATAAATCAGTGTCATCACTCTTCCACTTGGACAATCATCAAACCAAGAGCACACTGCATATCAGAGTAGGCAATTCTATCCTTCCCCATGAGCATACACCTACTTACAAAGGAATAACATTATACCATTCCCTCCCTCACCTATAAACATTACATTCAGAAGATCAGCAGTAAAGTTTCTTCATGGGTACCTGCCTTAAGATAGTCGTTCAGCTCAACATGGGGTGCCAACTTCAAAGTGCTCAGAATCACTGCACTTGCAATGGTATACGCCCCAAAAGATTACTGTGTTCTTGTACAGTCCAGAAGTTGTTGCACTAAAAAGCTTGACACTGTACTTAACAGTGCACAGAGACTCATAACAGGCTGCACAACTTACACACAGATGTATTCCCTGCACTCTAAGGCATTAGAACAAGTGACATAAGAAGACAGACCCTAATTGCTCCCCTGCTGCCAAGTTGCTGTGCCAATGGAAAGCCCAGCAGGCCAGGTACTGTGGCTTTGTGTGTTGTACAAAATTTAGAAAGGAGTTGGGGTGAATGGATATGAAATGATTGTTTAGAGTAACCTGGTCTGAAATCTATATTCCTACAGTATTTTATACCAACACCAAACAAGTCCCCCATTGGGCACAACCTTGACAGAAACGGAACAAACTGAGATCTAGATAGACTCTTCGAAACAACACTGTACAAGATGAACATCTTTGATAGCCCCCTGTGGGTATCTACACTGTTCAGTAAACAGCACCACACTTAACTGAAAGCTTCAATCTTTACAAATGCCCAGGTGGGGTACATGGAATCTGCACATTGAGCAGTGGCCTATACCTGGCCAAAGGGAACAAGGTGGGAGTGGAATTGGAAACAGGGGCTTCATTGCCTTGGATCACTGAGAGCCTCAGGGTAGGGCTAACCCAGCACTCAGGCAGACCCCACAAGCTCTGGCTGAGGCTACAGTACCGGCCTGGGACTGGAGGTTTGCAGGGTGCTGCAAAGCCCCAAGGTTTGCTGGTGGAATGCGAATTAACGCAAGTCACAATGAGATCTGGTACAGATGTTCCATACAGCACTCTAACCTACAGCACTGAAGTGTCATAGCATAGCTTACCATGCAATAAGTGTAACTTCTTTACCAGGCCTCCATGGCCCCTGGCACTGTACTATATGAGTGCTTCACTCTCCAGAGGGGGAAAAAAACAAAACAAAAGAAAACAAACAAAGAAACATACAAACAAACAAAAAAAATCTTGCTTCTTGCTGCCTTAAATACATTTATCCACACATGATGAGGACACTAAGTACTTCTACTCCATTTTAGAGATGAGGAACTCATAAAGTTATTGGGCATTTATACACATAACTTTCTGCCCTGTGATGCAGTGGAGATCTGCCACTTCTTAGCAGACTCAATTAATCAAGTCTGCTCCGCACACGAGCTGACATGCAATGCGCTGTGCTGTATGCAGTTGTATAAACAGCAAAACACATCTCAGTGGACAGAAAATGCCAGCAGTGCACTTTTGAACTAAAGCACCTCCAAGGTGTTTTAGTTCAAAAGCACACCACCACCATTTTCTTCATGCTGATGTGCATTTCACCACTTACACAGATGCACACGTCACAGTGCTGGACACTTTTCAAAGTGCCCGGTGCTGCAGCGCTTCCACGTATAAAAAAGCTTATTATGTCTACAACATGAGCACAGAGTGCTCAGTAATTTATATTTAAGTTAATCAAGTTAGATACCTAAATAGGAGAAAGGCTTCTAATTACCTCTGAGTATCTGAGCCCAAATAACTTTCCCAGGGTCACAGAGGATGCTCCTTGTGCAACAGGAATTGAACCCATTTCTCTTAGCCAAAACTAGGACTGTAACCACTTTACTGTACATCCTCTCACCTTTACTTATCAGCCTCATGATTCTGTTGGACTCCAGGTACTGAAATGGGGAAATATATATTTTAATTATTACTTATTTGAATTCTATTTCTAGATGAGATTGTTGAGCTAGGAATCTATATCAAGTCTCCAAAATATCATGACTATAATTGTTGAATTATTTGCAATTAAATCAGCACACATAATTTGGTTCATGTATAATATTGGATATTTTCCAAGATTATCTTAAAAACTAGATAATTTTAACATATTTTAGTTCAATTGGCTTCTTTTTATGCTGTCAATTCACATTATTGGCATACCTTTAAACCTGTAATATATTTAAAACTTGACATGTAATATCCTAAAAACTGCAGAATAAGTTACTACTAAAATTTGTGTTTATAACACTAATTCTTAGACCTTCACAGAACTTGTTCATCCATAAATTTCAGGTGCCTTACTAAGGAAATATGAGCATGCTGATTCTTTCCACACGGAAAATTGAAATGATGAGAGTTGAAACTTCTTGTCCAACAGCATTCAATGAATCATTGATAGAGGTGAAAATAAAATACAAATGTCATGACTCCCATTTACAAACTCTACGCACTCTGCCTACCTTGCACAAATTAGGGCACCGATAATAAATACATAAACTATTGTACAAGATATTGAGCTAGGTGAATTGGTTCAGAAAAACAAGAACTAACACCTTTAATAAAACTGTTGTTTTGAGGCTCATAAAAACTTACATAACTTTTTTCTCCATCTACAACCTACTTAAAACATTTTTGTACCCCTGAACACATTCTAATTTCTAACAGTAGGGAAATACTTTCCTCCCCTAGGAATGCTCAGCATGCTACACCTTATGGTTACACTACTGCTTTGTCAGTTGCTACTTCCCTGTCAACTGCAGTTGTTGTAAAGGGTCAGGAAGAAAGGCAATATGTGATATAATTATAGCAGGCACTACTCTACTGAGGGCTGTGAAGTTCAGAGTCAGCATGTGTGCAAGAATCAGTGTCGAACACTTGGGCTAGGTACAAATGTTCAAAAAATCCAAGGCAGAATCAATATAAATTACACAGTTTTCTGTAAATGGCATAGTTTAGATCAATAGTGAACAGAACACACAGTTGCCTTTTGGTGTGGGGCGGGGCAAATCTTAGACAGGGTTTCACCATTTTTAAATTAGTCTGTGTGCGCCAAACTTCTATTCTGTTATGGATCTAGACCGGTTTTCAATCACTTATACTGGTAAAAGTGTAATGTTTGTACCTGGCCTTGAAGAAGTGATATTGATAGGCTGAAGGTTAAGCCAGAAGTCAAGTTCTCTCCAGAATTCACCATTAAGTTGTATTTAAGTACTCTGACATCCAATTTCCTCTGACACTGGTGATTGCTAATCTGAGTCCTTTACTCTTTGTATCTCCTTTGAAAACTAACACATCTACCAATTAATTACTAGTACTCTAAATCTGAAAGCAAACATACCAATATGACCAAGACTCTATAACGCTATCTCTATCGGATGAAAAGAATCCCTGCTGCTTAATTTAAATCAATTTTATCTGCTATAGGAGGTGGTACAACTAAGAGCTGTTTAAGCTCTGAAAATACACCTGTGCTTTATAGTAAAACAGTACAAACAGAAAGCTCTGTAAAAAAAGACACTGGCCAACCCTCTATATATACGGAGAGAATGGTTATGTATTTTGTTTCCATATATGTAATAAGTTTTTAATCAACCACCAGTTCATCCTGCATATGTACCTTCTTCCCCAGTGTTCTTTTCTATCCAAATCTGCACATTTGTATAACACATCCACTGAATGCACAGAAATCCAAACAAAAATCAATGGGAAATCCTCTATCAACTGCAAAGACAAACACTTAGACAGTGCACCTCTGCATTGCCTAAAACTGTCCTAATTTGGTCCCCTCTGGTCCTTTGTACTCTAAGGTAGTCACTCAACCATCCATTAAAAAGGTCAATCCCGATTAGCTTTTAATATCAATACAGATGTGCATTATATAACTCCTTCAAAGTGCTGTATGAACACTAATCAAGTAATTGGATAAGAAATGCAGAAATTATTATTTCTACTCCAGTTACTAGACAGTAATCCAGATTGCCCCTTTAATTGAAAGGTATGGTAGCACTGTTAACGTATTCAAACTTATTCACCTCCAGTAGCACTTCACTATCTAAAATATTACTATTTGAATTTAAATTAGATTTGAAAATATTACAAACTGATGAAAAGACAGATTAAAAAAGAAAGAATAAAAAAGAGTGAAAATGCTCTGCAAAAACACTAAGCTTGAATCAAGGATATTACATTTTTAGGGCCAGCTCCCAGTCTTCTCCATACAGATGTAGATATGTGGTTGATTGTGGCTAAGAAAGAGAGCTTCTAATGCAAGTAGAGAGCTTTGAGTGTGTGTGATAACTTTTTAATCAATCACTGGTTGCAACTTTCTTTTAAGGTCAGTTGGTTCAGGGATGGAGAGGAGATTGAAGAACTAATGTATAACTTTTAACAATTGTTTATTAATTAAAATCTGTGACAATCACTTTATCTCAGTGCTCTAATTATTATATATGAAACGGTGATTTAAAACCTTTTTTTTCTGCAATATCCAGTTAAATCTTTAGCAGGTTACCATGTGGCTACACAGCACTTTTCCCAACTGAGATGAAATATTGGTTGGGGTCTTCAAATATAAATAATAAATATGACTTTTTTAACTTTCTCTCTAAAATGATATAAATGTGCATTAATAGTTAATTTAACTACTATTAAGCTGTTAATTAAAACACCCCAAACGATAATCTATATTAAATCATCAGATTTGGTGGATGCCATATTATTTTTTGCTTCTATGCATATACATAGGCACACACACATACACACACACCTATACTGGAGTATTGTAATGTGTTGAGTAACCATAGAAACCATGCAATATATTTAGTCAACCAACTAGAAAACATGGCACGGAGGTGTTTATACCTATGTAGGATCAAGCCTATACTAGTGCTGTAGATTAACCTGCTGTGTAATGCTCAAAAGATTCCTTCATCCTTCCTAAATTTTATGAGAATCACCTGAGGCTCTGAAAATGATTGCACATTCAAACAGAGCTAGGCAAAGGCTCTGTATGTAAAGTGGTTTGAAGATAAGTGCTAAATGGATCTTAGCATCTAAAGTAGTGCTAAAGTAAAATGCAATCCTGTGGATTTTTATATCTATGAAAATTCAGAGCTCTATATTGTGTGCTTTTTTTTGTTTTTTCAAACTGATGAACATACAATACCAACTATATTAGGAGAATTCAAAACCATTTTAAGAAATGAAATAACTGTATTCTAAATAGGAGATTTCAAAACACAGCTTTTTCCCCCCTAATGATCTTAACTCAAAATGGCACCTGAACATTTCTTCACCTGAAGTATATCTTTTCTGTGTGTAAAACAAAAAACAAACACAAACAAAAAAAAACCTCAGGAATAGTTAGCTGATATTTTAATGTAAATCTCATTTAATGTTATTTGAGGCTAAATGGTTGTACTTTTTACAACTGATATTTTTAAAGGGTTGGAAGTAACTCACAATGGGACATTTGATAGAACATTTTTATTAGAACCTGCATGTTGGAATTGATTTCATATGGGAATAATACATTTTTTTTTGTTTAGTATTTTATATGTTACCTGGTGATTCATCTTAAAGGTAAAAAAAAATACTTCTAATATCAACGTGTCTGATTTGGGCAAGAAAGTAAATTCTATTCAGACCAGTGGGACATTATGAAACAAATCACAGGAAATATGCTTACATAATTTAATTACTGGATTATATTAAAACATTCACTACCCAGTGCCTACTCACTTCTGGAGTGTTCACATGTATGCCAACATCACAGTACTTAGCATAGTACTTAGCACTTCAGGGTCTGATCCCTGAATGAGGCCAATAGGTACTAGCACAAAGGAAACAAATAATAATAATGTCCTTGAGTATTTGCTACCTACCACTTACATACATTTGGTTTTATTGCTATCTTTCTATCTTACAGGATAGAAGCTTGGAGCAGATGCTTCTTTCTGTTATAATAATGTCAATTTAATCACTCCAGAATTATACCAGCCTTTTGTTTTATTAGTCAGAATGCTATTGACTTTATATTTACTAAATAATACAAATGCTTGTTAAATATAAGTAGCAAGTAACATGATGGTACCACCTCAGTAAGCGAACAAAAACAAGTCAGGCTTATCATTTTTACCAAGAAAACAAGAGGTTTTTTCCACTTGAGTTCTGGGCAACAAAAACTCCTCCTGAATTGAGAAGCAGCATTCAGTTTTTCCTGTGTTAATTCAGTTGTCTGTCCTACTTCAATCTAATTTAATTGTTATACAACCGATCCTTTTTCTTTTTTTTTCTTTTTTATTAAACAAAGTTGGGAAAAAATAACTATTTTTTGTATATAATTCTTGCCTCCCTGAGCTCCCTTTAGCTGTAGGCAATGCTGTGAAACTGAAATAGCCAGTGAAAGTTCAGTCACAGCACTGTTACAATGGGTATGGTATACATCAATGCTGACAGACCCTATGGTGCTTCTATGAATATTGCCAATGTAATCTCTTTTCAGAGTTATTGAAATGCATCACAAATTTAAAAATGGCTTTTTGTGAGGAGTGACAAAAGATATAGTTATTAGCACCTAGTATCATTTTTCTTTCTTTTTTTCGGTTGCGAAAACAGCTGCTTGGGTATTTTTTTCCATTCTTTTCTGTGGTATAGCTCTTTTCCGCAACCACTTCCATGGGCTTGCTGTTTAAAACGATTCTTCTGACTATTACATGCTGTAATAAAGAAATGTTGTTAATAGATGGAGCTGGAAAGTTAACAGTTTCTTAATAAATTCAGGTTGCTGATTGGGGTGAGTTCACATTTTCCTAGTTTCGGTACAGTATACATGATGACTGAGAATATGACCTTTGACCCATTGGCCTATTTATGCTTTAACTAATAAGAAAGAAACAGTGGGGGGTTTAGGGTGCTTTATAAAATAGGGCTCCTTAAAGCATAACAAACTGGAAAATGGAATCTTCTGTATCTTGTAATGACAAGAATATTTAATAGTCTGTGTAGGGGTGCACATTAAAAAGATGTTAGCAAGACTGAAAGTATACTCCGCAACAAAACCCTCGCCCAGGTGAAGTCAGCAGCACACATCCCACTAACTTCAAAGGGGCCATGATCTCTGTCCTACTCTACAAGCAAAAAAAAATGTTGACTTAATTTTAAAATGGACACATTTAGTGCCATGTCCTTTTTGAATCTATACAGATAGCAATCTGTTTACTTATTTGGATAATATGGCATAAACTAACATCATAAAGTCAGAACTTCTGAAGCTAAAATTAAACCTATTGAGCTTTGTGGATCCAATATCGGTTATATAAAAACTACAGTTCAGTCTTGGGTGTTGATTTCAAATTATGTTACCCAGATGTTTTGTCCAACAATTTGGAACAACAGACAAAAAGTGGATTTTTGGAAGAAGGTATAGCAAGGATCAAATGGGAAATGTATGCAGGCAATATATCTCCTTCCTGGCTCATACCTACAATTTTAGTAACTTTACTCATGATCCCCTATTGATTTCTGTGGGAACTTTGACCATATAAAACTATATACAAAGGAAGAATGTTCCAGTGGACAGAGCAATGGATTTGCATTCAAGTTCCTTTTCTTCCACAAAATGATTCTATTACTTTAGGCCATTTTTTCAAGGTACTTATGCTCCTAAACATAAAAATACACCCAGTGAAATTTGTAAAACTAGCTTACTAACTATGCTTTATTTCAATGCCTAACTTTAAAAAATTGGTCCCAAGTTCCTCTCTACCTTAGTTACCCAATAGAAAAGTGGATACAATTGTTTTTCCCTGGCATGCCTAGGTGTTGTGAAGATATTAAAAATTGTGGAGTTGAGATATTATAGGAGCAAGGGTCTTAAATGAAGCTGAGCAGACAGGTAACAAGTTCCATAATTGTGTCACCCGTGCTTATAATAAATTACTAATACTCTACTTAAATGGTTTTAATGAAATCAGTGGCACTACTTATGGAGCAAGAGAAAATATCAATGCAAGGGGACCAGAATGAGTCCACAAACTATTTTATTAATGTTCGTGTTGTTATTGGGAGGTGGATGCAAGGAGAAAGGACAATGAAACCAAATATTGGTGCAATTGTTATTCTTTTGCAGCAAATTGGCATGCTTTATATGTCTATCTTATTTAATCTACTAGTGCAAAAATCATTTTTTGCAAACTGCTGGTCAGTTCACTTTATTAACCCTTAAGGAAGAATTGCTGTCATATGCTTTAACTAATGGTTCCTAGCAGTGAATGGATTTGTAAGGAAAATATTAGTTGGATCAGTAATTACATTTCTGGGTTGGAGGTGTTTTTGAACTCATTTTGTTACCCCTGTTGACCTTACCTGGCTTTGGTTTGTTACAGGACAAATATTTTACTTGCAACTGCCCCTTTACTTTAAGTTTAGATGTCCTAAATACCCCTTTTTAGGGCATTCGACTTGTATCATTGTTGTACTAACTACTATCAGTAATCAGTAACTTCCATCCCTATGTTTAGTTCAGGAAAGCCTGATTCTTTACTATATGAATGTGTATGCATAATGTCCTTACCCCAGTATTATTAAAGGAATTTTTTTTGTTGCAAAAATCTTGTTGGTCTAATAAAAGATATCATCTATAATACGAGTCCTGATTGCCTTTTCCTCTAGACCAATATGTTTACAAGCTGGATACCTACCCCATTATGAAAGAGGAGAGAGAGTCAGGGGGCAAGCAGCTGGCTCCAGGTCCCTGAAGGGACTAGTAAGGGTAGAAAGCCCTTTCAGAAAATGACTTTAAAAGAAATGGCAAGGAAGTCCCAGCAGCACCAGACACTGAAGCTAAGTTATTTTGGTTATATGTTTATCTGTTACAGTATAACCTCATAAATCCGGCATGTTCGGGACCGAGCACCTGCTGGAAATTTGAAAATTCTGGATTTTTTAAACCACGGCGGCACAGAGTGGTGGATGGCAGTGGCAGCTTCCCCCTCCACTTCTCCAGGAACAGCCACCACTACTCCCCGAAGAAGTGTATTTTAAAAAAGTCCTGGATTTTTGAGAATTCCAAATTTTTGATATCCGGATTATGAGGTTATACTGTAACATGATGTGACACAGCCCTAGGCTGGAGGAAAGGATTTTAGTTTGGAAACAGTTGTATCTTAGACCAACGATCCTGTTTAAAACCAGAGGACTGGTATCGGCTGTGAGGGAGGCATGGGGGCTGCAGGCAGCACCTAGAAATGAATTGCCATCACTGCAGGAGGACAAGGCTGCAAGCCAAGCATCTGAGCCTGCAACAAAGTAGAGTGTGGTTGTGGGCTCAGACCTGATCAGGGACAGGAGGGTAAGAGTGGGTCTAAAGCCCCAAACACTGAGGACACAAGCCCAGAACCTGGGAGGGTGATACTGGAGCTGATGGGTCTAGAGCCTAGCAGGGCACAGTTGGAGGGGGATAAAGTCAGAGAGCCAAAGCCCAGATAAATATTTAAGGTCTGATGGGCCAAGTGGTTTAAGATGGAACCCTCCAAGTCAATACTCTCAAGATAGAGACTATGTAGTTCAGC
>NW_005842565.1:979314-989985 GCF_000455745.1 Alligator sinensis | reverse complement strand
CACTAATCTCTAAGGGCAGTCTCCCTGTCTAACTTCAACTTCAAGACATGGCAGGTGAGACAACAGGATGGACCCTTGAGAGGTCAGAGCGAGCAGGTGGGAGGGAGGATTCAGGTGGCCACTGAGGGGATTGGGGCAACAAAGCCACCCTTAGGGCCTGGCTGGTTACAGCTTACCTGCAATATTTATAGGAAAGTAAACAAATGCCTTCCAGAAAAGCTACTGCATACCAGTGATAAGGCAACTACTGCACCAGGTTATTTCATTTTTGCTATATGTAAGAGGCTCATATTTTAATTCTAATAGATCCTGTCAATTATTTTCCCTGAACTCTTTGATTACCACTTTTGAGCTTGATTCTGATATTCTGATTCATACTGGGTATGCAGTGTACTATAAAACCAGTTAAAACTTCTTATCAGTATGGCTTGACTAGGTAGCTTAAACTGTATTTTATAACCAAGATGGGTAGAAGATGGGTAATAGGGAAATGGAAAGGTGTTAGAGGCCAGCTACTGTGTTACAGAATACAGCCATCATTTTTTTTTTCTTTTCTTTTCTTTTCTTTTTTTTCCAAACCATTAATTAAATTCAACTCTGCTGTAAGGCATCGTAACTGTCCTTGAATTAAATGGAAGTTGTATGTTGTCATGCTGTGATTCAATTTGGTCTCTAGTCCACAGTCTAGTCAACCTAGCAGTTTTGTATCCTTATTAAAACTTCCAATATGCAAGCACCAGCAAGAAATTGTTAATCATACTTTAGAGATTTTTAAGAAAACAAAGGTAGGAGCCACTGAAGAGAATAGAATTCATTATTATTTATTATTTGAAAGGAGATGTGTACACAAGTAAGGAACACTGCACAAAAAGCATGTGTGAAGCTTATTGAAGATTGCTAGGCACATCTGCCTGATGCCGGGTCCATTTGTTGACCTTGCTTTGCTAATATGAATGAATAACTCTTTGTATGCAGATATTATGTAGGGGGAAAATACTAATTAAAATAAAACCTATACTGTACATACAACATGCCTTCTGGGGAGAGGATGAGAAAAAAGATGCAACTACTTCTGACACACATTAGGCACGTCGTTTAATGCACTACCAGAAGGAACTCAGATACTATAGTGATGAGGGTGGTTTAAAAACTCCAGAAAATGGTAAAACAATCTCTCCACTATTGGCTTCTTATTTTGGAGGAATTGCGACATATTTTGATGGCATCTAAACTGCAGAGTAAGCTGGGTAATTCAGTACTAGCCTCTCTCTCACTGTAAGAGAAACACTTAATTATTTTGCAATTTTAAAAGGTCAGGTAATTTAATTTAAATACAAATAATTTGTAGGACATGACATGCAGCAAATAAAATATACTAAAAATCAATATACCACAGAGCCAGTTCTGATTGGAATTAATCAATTGGTCTATCATATAAAGCCTTCCTGTGTGTGCTTCTCCTAATGAAAAGGAAAACCTATAAAGTGGGTAAACCATGGCACTTAATGACAGTTCTTCTCCTTGTATTTGGAGCTGAAATAATAAACTCAGTATCAGACTGAACCAGTATTAGTAGCAAACAACAGTATCAAACTGCTGGCTAAACTGCTGGCTACCTCTCAATAGCTGGTCACTACCTTTATCAGAAATGAGATTTAAAAAATGGCAACTCTTTAAAATTCTAATCTTTCTACCTTAAATCAGAGTCCCACTGGAGATACAATTCACTATGCCACTCTCTCTCACATTTTAAGGTTACCAAGTATTCCCTTAGTAGATATACACAGTGTAAAGATTAACCTGTAAGAGATTGGAGCACTTATTTTAATTAGAATAAATGAGTGTTTTAACCAGGGTATCTTTGATCACTGTCATGTTAACAAACTGAATAACAATGAAGTCTTTGAACAGTGAGGTCTGCTGGGATTTGTGCAGCATACAATATCCAACTAGGGCTAAAAATCCAGTAAGCTAATACTTCTGTTTCTTTATGCAGTTTCATCTTAAAGGTAAGTGTTATCCACTTCGGTTTCACATTAAACATCATCAGTGGCTGTTAAGCCTTTTATAGAGAATTGTTACTGTCAAAGGGCTAATCTTCTTTCTTTTTTTATCATTATTTTTCTGCCTGACAAAAGGTACAGATAGGGTTTATATGGGTACAAGCAATGGAACAAGTTGCCTGCTCATACTAATTATAGTCATCCTGTTCACATAGGTGAGAGAAAAAGGTACACGTAAGTGAAGCTTTCCATCCTAATGACATGCGAACAGACAATGCAAATGTTGTATCTGTGCTTTTCATTAATTTTGCTCACTTCTGTGCTCTTGTGTCCCTATCCTCTTTCAGAGAGGGAAAATGGAAGGGTGCAACAGCAATGTGTAAACTTGCATACATTTGAATGTTCCACCACTGTTAGCACTATACTGTATCTTGAAGCTGCTGATGTTTTCATAGCAAACATCTCCCCATTACAAGACGAACTGTCTGTAATTTCCATCCACAGTTCAACTGTGTGTGTTCTATTTGATTTAGATAAAGTAAAAACATGTGACAGCAGGACTTTTTATCAAATAAAGCTAGTCATATACAGAAGGAGCTTCAATAATAAAAAAGAATTCTGTTTTAGCAAAATGTTAGAATCATAGTTGAGACTAACTTGTGTGACAGGAGGTAGCAGGCTGAAAAAAATACAAATAGAACTAAATTTCTTAGCTAATTGGAAAATAATATTTTAAAATGTATGTACTCTCTTGAAATCTTTGACACACTTCTAGATAAATCTTGGGTAAATCTTTGTCAGACTTCTAGAACTCAACATCACAGGTTCTAAAGAAAAGCAGATCTTCAGATGTAGCATGGGTGACTGGTGCCTCCTGAGTCTGGGGGGGCACCAGATTACCGATGGGGGGCCCCCAGTGGCCAATCACCAACCAGGGGGGTCCCCAGAAGCCAATCGCTGAGCCAGGGGTGGAAGCGGAAGTGCACTTCCAGTTTTGCAGCTCGTGTTTCTGGGGGGTGCACGGCTGATCTCAGGGGGTGCACGTGCACCCACGTGCATCCCCTATGTGTCGCCAATGAGATGGAGTTACCCAAATCTATAAAGTTACAGAGCAACATTGTAATGTTGCTTTTTATCCCTCTGTCACTTCAGTAAGTACAATAGTTTTGGTGCATTGCTGTAAAATGAACAGTGGCAGACAATCTTACATTGCATCACATTTACTGAGTGCATTTCTGTAACTCCATTTAACACATTTATGTTCCTGGTCTAACTCTGGTTAATTTAACCACAATAAAAGGGATGTTTTAAGCACATGGAGAATAAGAGGAGATTTCTTACCTTTCTGCTGCCTCCCTTACCAATAGCTGAACTGAGGTGAAAAGAGGTTTTGAATATTAACTCAAGCAACCTCCCCAAGTGATTGGTTCTTGATTCTAAAGCTATTAAAATATCTTTTACCCACAATCTGGATGATTATATAAAAATGTTATAAAAATGATAAACTTTGTGATTAGAAAGAAATGAATCAAACAGAAGGTGATGAGAAGAGATTACTCTGATCAAAATTACCTAGTTAAGCAGTCACCATCCAAAATTTTTGTTTTAATGCAGCTCATTACAATGTAATATATCTGGGGGAAAAAGAATACAGGCTATACTTCCAGGATTGGAACAAAGCATCTCAGGAAATACTTTAGGATTTCTGCAGATAGTTGCCTCTACATGAGTTGATTAATTTGAATCTTTGCATGGATTACTTTCATCAAGAAGAAAATAAGGAAATTATCTTGCATCTGGACAGTTTGTGCCCAGCTCATGTATTTTTACTTTAAGCTTGCAAAATACTGGAAAAAATTTCAAAGGACAAAAATGATTCAGGAGCTGGAAAACAAGTCTGAAGATGTGAAGCTTAAAGACTTAATTTATCAGAGAGAAAGGGTTGAGAGGTGACTCGATTACTGTATACATTTATTTAAACATAGAAAAGAGATCTGAAAGTATGCCACATGGGCTTTTCAATATTTCAAATAAAGGAAAACAAGACTGAATGACTAGAATTTGAAACTAGATAAATTCAACCTTAAAATAATATACAAGTTTCTAGTTCTGGGAAGGCAAGAGGTAGGGGCAGTAATTAAGCACTGGGGCAGTTTGCTATCATATATTCATGATCATGTCATGTTTTAAGATTAGAGGTTTTTCCAAAAGGCACACAGTGCCTAGGACAAAAAAATGCCCTAAGTATACAGGAGGTGAGACTAGATTAAACTGGTCCATTGGGCTTCACATGTTATGAATCTGTGAATCCTCTGAACTGCCTTAAAATGTGTCAAACTTGTCTATGCAATTAGCTCCTTGATCACGCAGCTTTAGAGTGAAAATGACTCCAATAATACAATACACACTCCAAAAAAGAAGCAGGGGGAAGACTAAAAAGTGAAATACAACCAGAATTGGCCTTTCTATTTGTCTGAGTACACAAGAGATCAGGCAGAGGGTTTTCCAGTTTTTAATGCTACTTTAAAGACCAGAATCAGAGCTAGAGTTCAGGTATCACTTTTATGCATTTGAAAAAGTATGAGGTAAGAAATGGAAGTATGCTGAAATATGTAGATTGTGTACTGCTTTTATTGTAAAATCTGAAAATGTATATTAAGGCTCTCTCTTTATCGTTATATAAAAATATTCACCCTTTCTAAAATTTAACTCTCACTGCACTCTCCAGGCTTATTACTCTGTAATTGTAACTGTTATAGACCCAAGACCTTCAGTTACTATAAATTAGTGTTGCTTCAATGGATTTATATCAGTTTATATCAGCCGTGGATCGCATTCATTGGATCACCAAAATATTTAGGGTATGAGTGGGTTTGAGTTTTATGACCTTACTGTGAAAATCATCATGGGTAACTGGTGTCAAGTCTGGGGGGGCACCAGATCGCTGGCCAGGAGCAGGGTGGTCCCCCAGCAGCTAATCGCTGAGTCAGTGGTGAAACTGGAAGTGCACTTCCGGTTTTGCGGCTGGTACTTCCAGGGGGTGGACAACTGGTCTATGGGGGTGCACGTGCACTCACATACACCCCCTACATGTCCCCAATGAGAATCATGCTAGTTAGGGAGAATTTAGAAACTTGAAAAGGATTTTTCCTCGCTGAAAAATACATCTGGACAGTGTGGTATTATGGGGTTTACTTTGTTTTCCTCCTATCTGCTTTTAAGTAACCCAGGGACTTGGTGAGTAGATTGGATTATAAATTTAGTCACTACTTAAGAAATGCCTCGATCAGGTTAGTAGGTGGTCTCATTTACATGTAAACCAGAATTAAGAGCTGATTAGAAGGCGGCATCACCAAAAGAGGGTGAGGATTGTATCCAGGACTTCTAATATCTGGCACAATAACGCACATGTGGGGAGGTAGAGGGGTCAGAGAGCAGTCATTTACTAAAGGAAATGAATTAAGCACAAAATATGATTTTCATTGAATGAGCTGATAGTTCCCCAATACATTAGTTTAGTGAAGATGCAGCTTAATTAAATCACATTCCTGAATTTTCACCTTCTCCTGTAGTGCACAGTACAGATGTTCTATGGAGTCAAAAGTATTTCATTGTATGTTTGATTCGAAAGGTGGTCCAAGAGCTCTCAATTATATGGTAGCATTATAGACAATACTCCCCTTCTCTTAAGATTAGATTGCACAAGGAACCCCCACTTCTACCTACCACAAAATAAGCAAATAAATAATGTATGATTAGAGTATTAGCAATAGGTAATTAAAAGGAACGCAATATAAAAACAATGCTGCAAACGTGACAACCAATTTCCTGCTCCTTGACATACAAAAAAAGAAACAAGTAAAAATATGCCACAAGTTATACCACAATGCTTGAAAACATTTGGTAGCTTAGGGTAAAGCATGTGACATGGCAATGCTGGTTTTGCAAATTCAGTAATTTCAGTGGGAAATTAAATTTGACCTGAACCGTGCATCAAACTGTCAACTCTATTCACCCAAATTAAATGTAACTTGTGCTGCCTGAACAATGTAATCAGCAAATTAGTTATTAGGCATTTCATACATGGTAACTAAAATTTAAAGTTCTCTGAAAACTCTTGAGGCTAATCTTATATGAGGCACCACTGAGGACACAATTAAAAGTTTATGTACACTTACATTGCTGACACTTGTCAAAGAAAAGAAAAGGTCCCTAAAATCTTTAACTACTTTTGTTCCTGTGAAAGAGTAATTAATGCCTATTCCCCAAGGAGCTACTAGAAGGAAAAAAGGAACTGAGGAATCCCTTTGGGAGGATATTAACTGTAGTATGCATTAAATATGCAACAGACCATTAGGTGTGATTAAAGATTAATTTTGTGTCATAGACTGAACCTCAGAGCATTACAGGTCATGACTTTTGTCTTAATTATTTGGCTTACTGTTTTTATTTAATTAGCTTGTCTTAATTAGTCTTTTATTATAGATGTCAGGGACACTGGAATATTGTGGAGTGTTTATTAAGTACTGGACTTTGTTCTAATATAAATCTTTCAAGTAAAACGATATAAGATTATGTTAGAGAGCAGAAAGAGCAGGTACTATCTATGCCAGATAACCAAATGTCAAAATTAAATTCCACCTTCAGAAACTAGCATGGAGTCCCTGTTGAAGTGAATGGGAGGTATGTATTCATAATCAAAAGCGGAATTTGACCACTGAATAAAACCATCAATTTTCCACACTTAACTGTATTAAGTCAAGTGTTAATTATATGGGGCAACACACTCTAGATCTGCCCTGCATATTGTACCTGGAACACCAAAGTGCTATCATATTTCCATGTACTGCAAACTGTTATCTAACACCACATTTTCAGACAGAACCAGTAGCAAAGGGATTAATTATATAAGAAACTAATAATAGGAAAATGGATGCACATTTCACCTAAGACCTAATAATGAAATTCTGGAAGGAAACATCAACAATACCACTCCATACTTTTTAAACAGACACTATTTTCCTTTGTGATAAAGAATTTTTCTCTAGTCCTGGGAACTAGTTATGTTTCTTTGAAAGCCTTTAAATAGTTTGCCTACCCATCCCTAACCAATCACAGCCCAAAGCAGTTTACGTTTGGCTATGGATACAATTAGGAGGCATGGTTGATTAGGAGGGATCCTGGTTTTCTCTGTTAAAAAAAAGCCCCAATTTTCAGATGAAAAAAAAAAGAATCCAAATCCACATTTTCCCAAGATTAAAATGAAACACCACAATATATATATAGCCGTCTATATATATCGTGATGTTTCATTTATACCAGGATCCCTGTTGATCAGTCTGTAAGTGATGATGAGACCCAGCGTCTGGAAGAGAAGGAAGAACTGTACAATAATGTTTGGTTAGGAAGAAGCTATGCTTTTCCTCTTTATAAGATCATCTGTCATTATGGTGAAGTAACAGTACTCTCTTGCTCCCTGTCAGTGGAAGAGTACTCTATTGCAGAGTTTTATAAAGGAATGACAAGCTGTAAAGCCTCTTCCACTACCACAAGGTATGGATGTATTTTCACTACCTACAGGCCAGTGAAGGGGGCTGGGACCATTTCACTGAGTGAAGGCTATTGCTTGTGTGAGTATGCTGAGTTACAACAAAGATCAAGGACTTGGATACAAGGAATAATCAATATAATCTACAAGTAGCCTTAATGAGTGCTGCTCTCTGTGATGACACAGAGGACACTTTTACATGTGCTCCAATGCAGTCTGATTAGAAAGTGTCGGAGAAGACTCGATTAATCAAGTCTGCTGATCGATGAACCGAGGAACATCTCATGTATTCAGCATCTTTAACTAAAGCTTATCAAATGAGCTTTAGTTAAAGCACTCCCGCTGCCATTTTGAAACATGCAACGCAGAATACAAATGACGCTGCAGGCATTTCAATTAGAGTGGCTCCTGAGAGCTGCTCTAATTAAAATGCCCTACCCCTCAACCATGGGGCGCATGTATAGGTTTTCAGAGATTCTAGCTGTGTGCTGTTAATGAACCCTGTTTGATACTAGAGGATATTTATGTGTATCTGTGTCAAAATGTAAGTTCACTTTTGAGTTTGGGGTTCCTTGCTTCCTCTGCTGTCCTTTTGCTTCTGCTTTCAAGTAAAATTCCAATGGCCGGTAGAAAAAAACCTAATAAAGATCATCAATGACTTAAGAACTCTATCACTAAAATTCATAGATTCATAGACATGAGGGCTGGAAGGACCTTGAAAATCATCAAGTCCAGCCCCCTACCCCAGGGGCAGGAAGTCAGCCAGGGTCAAAGGATCCCAACAAGATAAGCATCCAAATGTTTCTTGAATGAGTCCAGAGTAGGTGCCTGCACCAATTCTGGAGGGAGTCTATTCCAGGTCTTGGGGGTTCAGACAGTAAAGACATTTTTCCTTATGTCCAGCCTAAAACTGTCTTGGAGGAGTTTCTGACCATTTGTACTTGTTATCCCTTGGGGCGCTCTGGTGAACAGACATTCTCTCAGATCCTGATGCACACCCCTTATGTACTTATAGGCAGCCACCAGGTCCCCCTTGGGCCTGCACTTTACCAGGATGAAGAGTCCCATGACTCTCAGCCTCTCTTCATAAGGCCTGTTCTCTTGCACTCTGATCATGCACGTAGCTCTCCTCTGGACTCTCTCAAGCTTCTCTACATTCTTCTTGAATTGTGGAGCCCAGAACTGGATGCAGTACTCCAGCTGCAGCTTCATCAAGGCTGAATACAGTGGGGGAATAACTTCCTTAGTTTTGCTTGAGATGCATCGGTTGATGCATGCCAGCATATTGTTTGCTCTGCTAATTGTAGCATTACACTGGTGGCTCATATTCGTTTTATGGTCAATTATGACCCCCAGGTTCTTTTTGGACATGGTGCTAGCTAGCGTAGTGCCACCGAGCCTGTAAGTTTGTTGCCCCCCCCCACACACAAAGTGGAACACCTTGCATTTATTGGTGTTAAATGTCATCAGGTTTGTATCAGCCCACTTACTAAGTTTATCCAAGTCAGCCTGGATCACTAACCTGTCCTCTGGTGTGGACGCTGTGCCCCAAAGTTTAGTGTCATTGTCGAACTTGGCCACTGCGCTTCTGACACTAAATTGCTGTAAGCAGTAGCCTCATTCCCAAAAGAATTAGTTCATTAGCAACAAAGTCACTTATCATGGGTTTGTAATCACATATTTGGGCTGAGCAGAACACATGATCAGAGATGAAACTAAAAAATTATAAAAGGGCAGGAGCTGTTTTACTCTGGGAGCCTTTTTCACTGATTTGTCATTGTCAGTCCCTCAATACAAGACAGCAGTCTTCCAGTAAATAGAGGTCACCAGAGTCTGGAGATGACTGAAGAAGATGATCTAAGATCCATATGTTCAACTGCAGACAAGGCAAATTGTTCTGGGAAGAAAGAGTGGATCCTGGTGATGTCAGGGCACAGATCCTTCCCTTTGTCTCTCTTATGTTTCTGCCTCCATAGTGAAGTGTGTTTGCTTGAAATGATCGATGCTTTGTCACTGATTCAAGGTGAAGGGAACTATTGTAGGCAGGGCCAGAATTGCTGGGTAAACCGGGCAGCTGCCTGGGGCCTGGACACAAAGGGGGCCTGAAAATGGTAATTTAAAAATAATTATTATCATTATCTCTGTCGATGGGGGACCTGATACTAAAAGTTCACCTGGGGCCACCAGGAGTCTAGGTATGATGCTGATTGTGAAAGATTAATGGGGCAAGGGGTGGATTTTACCTAGACAAACCTCTGTAACTTCCAAGGGAAAGACACTAAACTTGTATTTCCTGGTTTCTAAATGATCTGGACATGTTCACACTTTATCTGTTAAATAAGGAGCAATGGTGTCTTTAGAATTTATATGCATGGCTGTATGCATGTCAGCTTGCTTTCACTAATGGTTGTGTGCCCCTTAATGCATAGCCTGAATTGTCCACATGGCTGAAGTTCTAAGCAAAGCTTGGCTTCAAGCTACAGGAGGCATGAAGAGGTCAAGATTAAGCCCAGAGACCAGGCAAATGGACCCAGATCACTACAGTGGATGCTAGACGTAACTTAAACAACCCACTCAATGTTTCAAAGGACATGGATGGATTTGTTAACCAAGAGAGTACACAAGTGAATTCTCCAAGGCCAGGACAGTGATTAATTGTACTGTTCCTTCACATATAAGTCAGTCCACTATGTCAAAGGAAGTCAAACTGATGTGTTTCCCTTTTCATGGATATGGATGTTATATTAAGGGAATATGTTATATATGGGGTAGAATATTGTTGAGATACAATTAAGTATTTATATTCTAAGGCAGCAGAGCAGCAAACATACCATGGGATAAACATGATCAACACTTCTGGTTGGACTTCATGATCTAGGCTATGATCATTTCATAGACTATAAAGCCAGAAGGGGCCATTAGACCACCGTTTAGTCAGAACCCAGACAATTCACCCTGCCAATGCCAATTTTGTATTTGACTAAAACATTCACTCCAGAAGAGCATCCAGTCTTAAAGACATCAAGACATAGCGAGGTGACTAATTCTCTTTGTATTTTGTTCCACAGGCTATATCACCCTCACTTAAGAAAAAGCACCTATCATGTAACTTGACATGAG
>NW_005842565.1:969735-979304 GCF_000455745.1 Alligator sinensis | reverse complement strand
ACACACTTGAAGCAGGCAGTTCATTATCATGATGAGTTCTTTTTTACAAGTAGATACGTGTTGAACAAATATACCCAACCATTAAAGGCACTTCATTGTAAAGTGTTTGGGGTCCCCCTGGGCTCAGAAAAGACCGAAGACCTAACACAGACATTGGCGTGTATTTAGAAACTGAGCTGGATATAATGAAGACTCTTTAACAGCTAAGAGGAAAACAGCTAACAAAAAGTTTCCACAAGGGCCAATTAAAGGTGCTAAGAAAACTGCATTAAAATTGTTACAGGTAATTATAGAGCATTTGAACTTATTATGTAGGGAAGTCACAATGCATACAATGCTTCTTAGTCACTACCATTTCCGTGGTCAGGAAGCCTGATCAATTCTGTCAGGTTGACCAAAGAAATTAGGAATAATTTTGTGCTAGGGGAAGCATTCAATTAAAGTATAATGTTGTATCTATTTGGGATCCTACTGAGTCTAGGAATAGATTTTCAAGTATGGTATGGTCCCTTTGGCACTGGGTTTTCTAGTATATTTTCAAGAGAACTGGTGGCTTCAAGAGTAGAATACACAAGGTATACTGCCTTTCTTGAAGGTTTCCCAACTCCTAGTATTGGTGGCAATCAATTATTGGGGTAAAGGATTTAGACATAAACAGGTTTATTTTCTGTGTGATATTATTAATTGAAAGTCAGCAACGACTCAGATGATGATCATATGATTTTTGCACTGCAATTTATTTAACATTCATGCCATGCACACTCCTGGCATAGATGACTGCAACACTCAGTTTCAGGGCAACAGATTTCAGGAGCTCATACCATTTCCATTCTAAGACCCACAAATGATGCCTCCTAATTCATGGTATCTTGATTCATGATAGCTTTAGGATTAGTGACCTGGCTACTGAGGTTTTATAAAGCCAATTTTGTGGAATTTATAGAACTTAGAGTTAGGACAGGACTCCAATGTTTTATTCATCCCTTTAGCTTCAAGGGATGCATATGTGAGACATCTGCTGCACCCCTGAAATGGCATCATTATCAATAATAAGACTCCCTGGTGGTCTGACATTTTTACAGGCTAGGATATTCTGATTCTCGTAGGAGATTCATATAAAGGAAACTTGTGGAGATATGTTCCAGAGTGATGGCTGTAAGGAATGAAGCAGTCATCCCATAACCACACAGATAAATAGGTTTACCAGCAGAATCAACCAGGGCTGGGTTAACCTTTAGTGGGCCCTAAATATATTAATAAGACATTGCCCAACTGATATCTCTCTCTGTCTCTGTCTCTCTACATATATAGTGGTCTTTTGTTTTAATTGTGCAAGAACATGGATTTTGGAGTATTTTGAGTGAATTTGGCATTTTTTTAATCAGAGAATATGCAGTGTTTAAATAGGAAATACCAATATTCCTGTAGTGAGGCAAGTGGCAAGATCCAGGCAGAGGAGCCTGCTCAGGGCTGGCACCCAGGGTCCAGCTGGAGGGCAAATGAGTTGGCTGACCTCTTGACCTTTTGGGGCCAGAAGGACATGCTTTGACAGTTCAAAATAGGCCACCACTCTGAGAACATCTTCCAGGTGATAGCTGCCCAAATGGCAGACTGGGGGCACACATGGCAGCTGTGCCGCACAATGACTGACTGCGGAGCTACAGTCCGCTTGTAGTTGGCCCACAGGTGCAGACACCTCTGCTGTGGCCATGTGGTCACCGTCTGGGTGTGGCAGGTGCACAGTCTTGGGGCTGCATGCTGTTGCAGGTGTGCTAGACTGCTGCAGTGGGTAGAATATGCAGGGAACTCTTGGTTAGGGCTGCTTCAGCAGTCTAGCTGGCACAAGGGGCTAGAGTCCGCAGACAGCATTTGACCAGGCCTCAGAAGCTCCTGAGAGCAAGTAGTCCTGATCTGCTTGCCAGGGCAGCTTTTTATACTGCTGGGGCCAGCACAGGTGCTATCTCTAGGCTCTAGCTTCTGCCGGCTGCAGATCCAGGAGGAGCTGGGCAGGGTCAGCTTGCCCCAAGTGGCACAACTTGCACCACACCAAAGTGCATGTCCAGGCACATGCACCGAGACAAAAATCCCTAGCTCTAGTAAAATTGCATGTCTCTTTGTTTTGAATTTTCCAGCTTTTAAGTTGAATATCTCTTTGTTCTTGTGTTCAGAAACAAATGCTGTCCATCAAAAGATCAATGACCAGTTAATTAATGATAGCTGGATGAGGTCACTTTACTAAATAATACATTACATAACTAGAGAGCTGGATTTCTTTTTGGTACACAACTATTCATTGAGCACTTTAATAGAAAGGAAAGGAGTACCAGAATATAAAAGGCACCCAATTCCTTACCAAGCTCTTTTCTCTCTTTTCCTTCTGGAATCATCACGAGCAGTGTTCTCAGAGCCGTGTACTTCCAATTCTATTCTTTCTTTATCTAACATACTTAGCATACAGACACAGGGGTGCTGAACTCTAGCCTGTGTCCTGGAGTCCCTAACACCATGTGATCTCACACACAGGGCTCCCCACGGGTCTGGAAATTTGGCAGCCGGGGAGTGGTGGTGACTGATGCTACCACCACTCCCCCACTGCCAAATTTCCAAGACCCATGGGTCAAATGACATGGCTCCATGTGTGGATACTGGCTGGCATGCATGGAAGCGGGCCTGGGGCAGTGGGCCTGGTCCAGCACATGCAGGGCTAGAGTTGGGGATGAGATGGCATGCCTGGTCCAGCACACATGGGGTTTGAGCGAGGGACAGCAGACCTGATCTAGTATGTGTGGTGTTAGGGCCAGGGCGGGAGCAGCAGACCTGATTCAGTGCCCACAGGGCTGGAACATAATCTGACATAAAGTATTGGGGCCCAATCCAGCACGTGTTGACCCACTCTACATCACTAACCGGCAGGGCCAAAAGTTGTGCTAACAAGATCCCAATCTTTATTAGCACTTTGTGCCTACTGGAGTGCTTGCCAGAGAATCTTCTTGAACTTTGATCATGGTCTTAAGAGAAAGCTATAGTATAGTAATACATAAACTATATAAGGTCACACAGTTACTTAATTTTTATGAATATGCTGGAAAACAAAACCTACTGCACTATCTGTAACTTATGTAAATAGCCTGTCAACATATTCTTTTTACCTTTCTTTACTATTCATCATTTTATATACTTTTAGCATATTTTCAAACCTCCTTTGGTCTGAAACATCCTGTTAGATACAGCATTATAAGTACTTACCTATTATACCAGATGGAGCTGTGCCATGGATTTATACAAAGACATTACAATATTCTTACAATTATTTACCATCTCCTTCTTTGTATATAATAACATCTAGTTTTTTTTTTTTTCACTACAGCCTGCCCAGTGACCAAAAATCTTCAATTAAATGCACACTCAGCTCTTCCTTAAATTGATACTCTTCATGTAGTTCCCTGTAAAGTGTATAAGTAAATTTGATTGTAAGGTCTTATTTTTTGTTTGTTGTGTTTTTCTTTTCAATGTGCATCATTTAGTATTTTTACACTGGATTTCATTTGTCACTGTTTTGCCTACCTAGCTTGCTGGTCTTGGGGTTGAGAGGGGGGAAGAGGGAGGACTGTTTCATGCCTAATAAGTTAGTGTCCACCATGATTTTTCCTACTCCAAAACACAGCCCCCCCCTCTATTCCTGATCATTAATAATTAATAATAAACAACATGGAGTCTAATTCAGAACCATGAGGTGCCATGCTGTTAAATTTTTGCCATGGGAAAGTTTTTCCTTTTGCAGTGGAAAATTGACCACTTAATCTTTTACTTTGCTTTCTCTTTCTTGTACAGTTCCTGATTTATGAAAATACTTTGCTTCTCAGCTTCTTTAGCAATTTAGCAAACTTCTCAGCTTCTTTAGCAACCACACAAAAAGTTTAGCAAGTGAAGGGCATATATAACAGACGAAAATTATGTATTTACAGGAAAAGAAATGCAAGAATTACCACTAGAATACTGCCAATTCATTGGATCCATTTGCCTCGTTTAAGCCTCACTAGGGTTTCTTTATAAACAAAAAATGGCTAGTGAGTTTTACTCATATAATTGTCAATGATTGTTTCTAGAGATCTCTTATGACAGAACTATTAGTTTGTGTGGTAGGGATGAGGGGGTGCCTCCATATGAGAGAAAAGTAGGCATACTTGTAGGTAAATTTCCAGCAAACTGCACTGGGAATTGGCTGCATAAACCTTATTAGTTAATTCTGTGGATAATTTCCCTTTATGTAGCAGTGGAAACAAGCCACTGTTTGCTTCTAATGTTATTTTAATTAATAACCAAGTAGCAGCCAAAAAGCATGTTGGCAGGGTGTGGGGGTTTATGATACATTTATTATTATTATGTCAGTTTTCTGTATGTTGCATTTGTAGCTTGTATCTCCATACAAACAAAAAACAGAAAAAAACTAAACTCCCTGTCTCAAGGAACCTGGCATGTTAAAGCTTAAGGTAAACCTTTTATATTCAACAATCAATTTAATAGAGTTATATATAGAATGTATACAAACAAGTAAAAAAAAAGTTATTTTCATTCTCATAAAGCTTTTTCCTAAGTGACTGGGCATTAGGGAATGAAGAAATCAACTGCACATCCAATAGTAAAATAACTGACACCTTTCAGTAACAGAAAAGATTACATAATTGGTCCAGCAGAATTTGTCAAAACCCTATATTACAAATCATTAACCCACTACAATTTTAATCAGGCCTGGCAGTAAGACTTTTCATCTCTCAGTTAAAAGAATGTAGAAAAGAATGTAGAAACTTTGAAGGGAATAAGAACAGTGCAATGCAAGTAAAGATGTAGATTTACTGAGGAAAATTCTGCTTACATCCACATTGTAAGTCCACAGTAATTGCATTATGTTCACTGTGCTTATGCTCTAGATTTCCTGGTGAATTAATTAAGGAATAGAAGTCCAGTGTACCATAGCAACAAATATGGCAGCAAGGTCAAGGTGGTTAAGGAATGACTTTACCAACAAAAATAAAATTATTTAAATATTTATAGTTCTATGTGTTGAACAGCAGATTCAAAAAAATATTGATTTGCTAATTTTTTAATGAATAAATTACTTTAATTCAATGTATTTCTATTCCAAGGTTCAAATATTTGTAGTTCATGGGTACCAAGAACATGGTAACTATTCATGAAAATGTTCACAAAACCCAAATATTCCACACTGCTTATAAAATACATTTTATTATGTGTTTACTTTATTTACTATCTGTCATCCTTTAGGCTCCATTAAAAAGTTTTAGTCAGCCTGTCAGGGAGAAGAAAAGCTATGTTTTGTATTGTCTCCCATCACTGTAGTATGAAAACCTATCACCTAAGAATAGCAAAACAAAAGCCCTTAGGAATGATAACTCTTCAACTCTCTCAAATTCTGCACTATACAAAATCCCTGGACAGAAAATGCTTTTATTTTTTATAGGAAAATCAGATGGATTTGGGCTCTTAAACAAATTTGGGGTTCTGAAAACACTAAATTATCATGAACTTCATCCTGGATGCTCTTTACTATGCTGTGCCTGGCTAATTCTGATCAGACCTGATAAAGAATGAAGTGACACTTTATCTTCAGCCATAACAACTTCACTTTTCACAACTGTCACTTTCTTCAAACCATGGCCACTACTATGGGTACGAAGATGGCAGCTCTGTATGCCAACTTCTTCATGAGCCACCTGGAGGAAAAATTCTAGAAAGCAGAATTTGCACTATACCTGTGTTACATAGATGACATTTTCATTGTCTGGACTGAGCACCTGGATTCACTTAACTTCCACCACATGTTTAAAAATTATCATTCCTTGATCAAACTATCTCTGGGATACTCCTACACTAACATCAAATTTCTAGATACCACAAATCCGCAGGGTACCTTATAAACCACTATACACAGAAAAATAGCAGACCTACAGATATCTACATCCACAATACTAGCAATCATCTCAAGCACATAGAAAAGCTGTAATCTACAGCCAGCCCCTCAGCTACTACCACATCTGCTCTGAACAGGACACTTACGTTGTCCACCTGACCAGCCTAAAATCTGTCTTCATAAAACAAATAGAGAAATAGATCATACGTTTGAAAGAGCTACCCCAAAACCTGCAGTAACCTGCTAAAATACAGAAAGCAAGCCTCTGCAACTGCACACCCTAGTGGTCTCCCACTACCTCACACTAGAATCAAAAGAATCACCAAGCAACTACAACCTAAACAGAGATCGGACCTGGCAGAATTATTCCCAGCCTCTCTGCTCCTTGCTTTCCAACAGCCCCTTAAATTTGCCCAGCTCATCATTAGACGTAATTTTTTCACTGCCCAACAGACACCAAGTTGGACACAGTGTTGCTTTGGCCAGAAATGCTTAACCTGTCAACACATCTCCACTGTCACTACTATCAAAACCCCATATCATAAAATTATCAGAATCCATGACTCCTACACATGCCTTTCCCAAAATGTGATATACCCAATTCAGTGCACCAAATACCTTCCTAGCATCTGTGTGGATGAAAGTAAACAGCAACTGCACACCAGAATGAACTTTCACAGAAAAAAAAAAAATATATATATATATATAAAGGGCAGACATATACAAAACATTAGGAACACATTTCTCATGGAACAACCACTCCCTCTCTGACCTCACTATACTCATGTTCAAGTGAAATCTACTTAACATCTTTAAAAGGTGAAATTGGGAATAAAACTTCATATGCTGGCTGGACATAAGAACCTAGGTCTAGACACTAATGTTGGTTTTATGGCACATTATATTTTACCTGACTCCTGAATTCTTTCCGCACACGAAAGGTGAGAAAGACCTCCATTTTGATAGATCTTGATCTTTTAGTAATCAGTTCCCTTTTTCCTGCTAATTCTATGGCTGCTAGCTCTGGGAATTTCTCTCACTTCCTCCCAATGCTGCTCTTTACTAAGTTGTACCTGGCTCACTGTAATTAGAGCTGAGGAATTAAAGCTTTTGAGTGTCTTGCATTCAAAAGTTTGTCAAACTCTATCCTAAATTACATTGTTGGTTCAATAAAAGATATCACCCTAAGAAATCCTTACCTCTCATTTAATAAAAAAGGGAAGATAATGTCTTACCTAATTCTTTAATTCTTTAAAGTAGATTGATCAAATCAGAAGTCAGTCACATGGGACTAGTAGTAGTAGTAGTAGTAGTAGTAGCAGTAGCAGTAGTAGTAGTAATAGGATGTTCATCATCAGTAGTACTAGTGGCAACATCCAAAATTATTCTAATTTCTGGTGTTATATAATCAGTGTGTGAGAGGTGAAGTAAAAGACCCTCTAGGGTGTCCCAGACCTACCCACCCATGGACCCTGATACTTACCACAAGGGTCCAAAGGACCGGTGGCTGAGAAAAAAAACACTTTACAGTGAGAGACTGCGGGACTTGAACCTATTCAGCCTCCACAAGAGAAGGCTGAGGGGGGACCTGGTGACCGTCTATAAACTCACTAGGGGGAACCAGAAGGGTTTGGGGGAGACGCTGTTTCCCCTAGCCCCTGCTGGCATAACAAGGAATAATGGGCACAAGTTGATGGAGAGGAGGTACAGATTGGACATCCGAAAAAACTACTTCACAGTCAGGGCGGCTAGGAGCTGGAACCAACTTCCAAGGGAGGTGGTGCTGGCCCCTACCCTGGGGATCTTTAAGAAGAGGCTGGATACTTACCTGGCTGGACTCATTTGAGTCCCGTTTTTGTTTTTAGGGTGAGTGGTTTTGTTTGTGTTTTTGGGTTGTTCTCCCGCCCTGGCGGGGGGTCGGGCTAGAAGATCTATTAGGTCCCTTCCGACCCTGAAACTATGAAACTATGAAACTATAATACAGGCTCCACAATTCTGGACTTGCCTGAGCTTGAGTATTCGCGATCAGCGGGGGCAGGGCTTTGGAGAGGCATGGGCTGCTCAAAAGGCAGATGGGAACACAGATGGCCGACGGCAGGGGAAGAGTGGGATGCTGTCCAAGAGACATCAGCTGTGGAGCTGGGAAACACAAGCCCCAAGTGCAGGGGAGTGGAGTGGAGTGGAGCATCTCCTGGAGGACTCCGGCAGATGGGATAAGGAACACAAGCCTCAGGGACCAAGGAATGCCTGGGAAGGACACCGGCGCCCCATTAGGGAAACCAGGTACGGTGGCTGGGGACAGCAGCAGGGAGCTGCTAGCCCTCCTGGGCAGCTTGGCAAGGGAGAAGGCACAGCCCTGCATGGGAATTACGAGCCTCACCAGCTCACAAAGAATAGGAGATTGACTACAGGTCATCCAGGACCCGGGGGCGATCGCACGAGGAACCCTGACCAGGGTGGGGCACAGGGAGGCTGCCTCTCCCCACAACTACTAGGGGAAAAGGAACGGATGAGTTCCCCTTCTTCTTCTTCTCCCCTCCCCTTCCCCCGAGTAACCAAGCGGGCACTGGGAGATGGGATCCCAGGGGCCCACAGGCAGAGCCTGGACACTTTTTGTTGGGTTCATTTTTAGTTACAGGCAGCCCCAAGCTGGGGCAGGTTTAGTTACCCAAGCCAGCCTGAAGTTGAGGGACCAGCCACGGGGAAGATTGTATTGGCCGGGAAGACCTGACCTTTTCTGAGGTGAGCGGTGTGGATGAGCCAAGATCATCCAGGTGAAGAACTGCAGGGTGCGGCATTTGCCCAAGGCCATGGATGTGGTGAGGGTGGGGTAACGGGGAGGTTTGGGGCCCCACAAAGAAAGACCAAGATCGAGACCTCTTCACTTTGGGGCCACCTGTGGGGAACTGCCTCCCCAATAAAGAATATCAAAGACATGGCAGGTGAGTAGGAGCAGCACCCATACCACCTAGGTGACACCAGAGCTCAATCTCACTCTGACATCGCTTAGGAGCAAAGCACCTACCAAGAAGGGGCTGAAGTCCTACAACACCTACAAGTGACAAAGTGTTCAAACCACACTAGCCATTAGGCAATAATAATCTGATGTTATATACAACATTAAATAAGGATGCTCCTTACTATAAAGATTTCCTAATAATCATAGAAAAGTATGGCTTGAAGGTTCCTCAAAAACTCATCTATTCTACCCCCAGAAGAGGTAGAATCATCCCTATCCAAACCATTCCATACAAATTCATTGCTTATAGATTCATAGATTCATAGATGCTAGGGTCGGAAGGGACCTCAATAGATCATCGAGTCCAACCCCCTGCATAGGCAGAAAAGAGTGCTGGGTTCAGATGACCCCAGCTAGATGCTTATCTAACCTCCTCTTGAAGACCCCCAGGGTAGGGGAGAGCACCACCTCCCTTGGGAGCCCATTCCAGACCTTGGCCACTCTAACTGTGAAGAAGTTCTTCCTAATGTCTAGTCTAAATCTGCTCTCTGCTAGCTTGTGGCCATTATTTCTTGTAACCCCCGGGGGCACCTTGGTGAATAAAACCTCACCAATTCCCTTCTGTGCCCCCGTGATGAACTTATAGGCAACCACAAGGTCGCCTCTCAACCTTCTCTTGCG
>NW_005842565.1:969508-969725 GCF_000455745.1 Alligator sinensis | reverse complement strand
TCCTCGTAGGGCTTGGTCTGCAGGCCCTTAACCATATGAGTGGCCCTTCTCTGGACCCTCTCCAGGTTATCCACATCCCTCTTGAAGTGTGGTGCACAAAACTGCACGCAGTATTCCAACTGCAGTCTGACCAGTGCCCGATAGAGGGGAAGTATCACCTCCTTGGATCTGTTCGTCATGCATCTGCTGATGCACGATAAAGTGCAATTTGCTTTTC
>NW_005842565.1:961348-967888 GCF_000455745.1 Alligator sinensis | reverse complement strand
GCCTCTACTGAATGGCCTGTAACGACTGGGCCATCATCTTGCACTGATTCATCCAAGAACCTTGGACCTCACCCAGGAACAGAGACAAGACCAGCATTTGAAAGACAAAAGACCCTGCAGAACCAGCAACTCTACCATTGTACCCCACCATTATAGACACCCGAAACTGCACATCCCTGCTTGGAGCACACATGCTCAGTACGCCAGGGGTTGACCTTTGCCTGGGCATGCCTCCTGTCACTAGGGTCACACAAGGTCTGCTCCTATAAAAAGGGGCAGTGAAGACAGACCCAGTGGGATGCCCTCTCCAACTGGACTAGCACCATGCCACACCACCTATCCACCCAGAGGCCCTGCTGGCAACCCCCCTCTGGACAACACCTACTGTTCAAGGACCCCTTTCCAGCCTGGATAGGTAGCTATCACCCCCCGCCTCCTCTTCAACCAAGGACTTGGACTCTGCTTCTCTTCCCTACCTGGACTCCAGCCCTTCCACACAGTCTCTTTCTACTGCTGCCATTGTGTCATTGCGTGCGTGAGTGTGTGAACCAATAACTTCATGGGGCTGTGTAGTGTGTTGTCTGTGTAATAAAACTGTTATTTGGACCCCTAAGTTGGGTTTTGCTTTACTATGGTTTCATGCCCCTCTAACTTCTGTCTCATTTCTCCCTCTCCTGCTTCTGGCTCACTGCCACCTCCAACACCTGTCCTGAGCTCCTCTCTTCCTCCAAACCCCCTGTTTCTTTGCCACTGTCTTATCCCCACTGCCTTTTCCTTTTCCCCTGAGCAACCAGGTTTCTGCCTCAGTTCCTTTGCTGGCTGTCTCCTCCTTGCCACCACTTATCTGCCCCCCCACCCAATATCTCAGCTGTCTGTCTCAGTTTCCAGCCCCAGTCTACCTGAAGTAAACTCAAGCCTCAGTTCCTCAGCCAGCTTCTCTGTAGTCCACTGGTCCTAATCCCAGTTCTGGCAACTTTCACTCCCTACAGTTTAACTCTCTCTCTCTCTCTCTCTCTCTCACCTGTACCTTCCCCCTAGTACCCCAAGCACACACATACACAGTTTACCATCCAAGTTAGGAACTTACCTGTGTGTATGTGTAGGGGTGTGTGTGTGTGTGTGTGTGTGTGTGTGTGTGTGTGGCATTGTATGCATGTTATATGAATTAGTGATCTGGGTCTAACTTTTGGGGTGTATAGTGTATGTGCTTGAATTGGTGATAGGTATGCAAGTGCCTAGGCTGGTTTGGATGTGTATGTGCCTGAGCTGGTAGTGTGTGTGTGTATGCACCTAATTGACTTGTGTGTTTGTATATGTGCAATTGTGTCACACCCTCCTGTCTAACAGTGCAATATTGAGATCCTGAGAGTTGGCCTGACTCCACAGGCCTACAGCCTAACCCACTACTAAAGCTAAACCATCAACCCTGATGCAACAACAACCATTATCTGACATAGGAAAAGCAGGGGGACAATGGTAGCCAATGTCCTGCTGTTATGAGAATCATTAAAAGAAACGAAAGATCCAAGGAAGAAGGCCATGCCCCAAACTACAGAGGAGGGCAAAACCCCCCACAGTTCATACTAATCTGACCACAGGGTAAAATTATTTTGTGACCTCAGATATGGTGATCAATCTAATCCTAAACAAAGGGGCAAGAACCTCTAGCCAGGAACCACTTGGGTTTTAGTCATTGCAGGAGCACTGGCACACCCCATTCAAAATCCCCAGCCTTTGCTTCAGTCAACACTGAGGAAGACAGAAAAAAAAAACAAACAGAAAAAAACCTGATATATGTAGCAGCAGAAGGGGAAGCAGGAAAGCCCAGAAGCATGAGAAATACCAATAAGTGAACATAGACATAGCTACACCCAGATCATCCCTGACCAATGTCTGTCCAATCCATACTTGAATATGTCCAATGATGGAGAGTCCCCAACTCCCCTAGGTAATCTATTACACTGCCTCTCTGTTCAAACAGTGAATAACTTTTCCTGATATCCAATCTAAACCTGTGTTGCTACAGCTTCAAGCCATTGGTCCATGTCCTGCTCTCAGTAGACAAGACAGAAAAGCTGTTTTCCATCTTCTTTATGACAGTTTTTCAGATATTTTAAGACTGCATTCATGTCCCTTCTTAAGCACCTTTTCCACAGGCTGAACGTATCTATTTCCTACAACTTCTCTTTATAAGACTTGCTATCCAAGTCAATGATCATTTTTGTCAGTCACCTCTGGACTCTCTCTAACTTCTCCATGTCCTTTTTAAAATGTGGAGCCCATTACTGCATACAATTCTTTAGATGAGACCTAACCAGTGCTGAGTAAAGAGGCACTATCATCTCCTATATTGCTTCCCAAACCAACATTCACCATTTGCATAGCTTCATCAAATATTGACTCTGTGATCTACTGGGACTCAAGATCCTTCTCTACAGCACCTTCCATTCACCAGCATGGACCCTCATCCTGTTAGCTCCACCCCAGATTTCCAATCTGTCAAGATACTTCTGAATTGCATACCTGTCCTCCAACCTCTTAACAATCATTCCCTGTTTTGTGTCATCTGCAATTTTTTTTCATGCAGCTCTCAATTTCAGCATTCAAATAATTAATAAATACATTGAATAGTATTGGGCCCTAAAAAGACTCCTGTGGGACTCTAATCAAAACCTGCTGCCATTCTGGCACGGATCCATTTATAATTATACTTTGCTTGCAGCTATTGAGGTAGTTGTCTGTCCACCTCATAGTAGTTTTGTCCAGGCTACATTTTGCCAGGTCATTTTTTGGGTAGGTTACATGGGACTTTGTCAAAAGCCTTACTAAAGTCCAGATACAATATACCGACAGCTCTTCCTCCATCCTCCCAAGTAGTTACTTGGTGAAAGGAAGTAATCAAATTTGTTTGACATTATTTATTCTTAGTAAATCCATGCTGGCTGTCTGTGATCAGCCTTTCCTCCTCCAGCTACTTGCAGATGGACTTCCTTAGGATACACTCCAGTAGCTTCTTAGTTATTGAGGGGAGGCTAAACTGATCTGTAGTTCCCTGGGTCTTCCTTTTTGCCTTTTTAAAAAAAGGTATGCTACACTGACCCTTTTCCAATCCTATAGTACCTCACCTGTCTCCCATGACTTTGTAAATATTATTGCCAGGGGCTCTGAGACCTCCTCTGACCTTCTGTACCCCGGGATGAAGTCCATCAGGTCCAGCTCACCTGAATTCATTCAGACTCATCCAAAGCTCTCTCTGTTCCTGTTGTTTTTCATTCTTCAGCCTGTCCTCTTCCTTATCCAAATAATCCTTATTAGGTTGCAATTTTTTGTGTTTTTTTTTTAAACTGAGGCAAAGTAGCTGTTGAGCTCTGTCTTCTTTGCATACTCTGTCAGGAGTTCACCCTATTTAACAGTGGACCCGACACTCCTGTGGTCTTTCTTTCTTGTTAACATACTTAAGGAATTCTTTCTTATTGCCCTTAATGTCTTTTGCCAGACTGTATGCATAGTTATGATATACATGATGTATTTTCCTTTGCAATAAAAACCTGGATTCTATGTGGATTTTATGTGGAATCTGTTACATGATGTACATGAAAAATCATAGCCATCTCCTGCAACTACTGAAATATTTAAGTATTAAAGGTAAAACATATTTAACAATTAAAATCACAAGGCCATGACAAACATTTTAAATAATATAGTTTTAAAAAAGACCAGATTCTTTGACCTTCCTGCCCCTTGCCACACAGAGCCTGAGTAGTATCTTACTCTCTGAGTAGTGTCACTGAAGTAAGAAAGGGAGGTAGACCAAAGCCCTAACTCAATAGTTTTCTAATTAAGGCAAAATTAAATATCTTTAAGTCACACAAATGCCACTGAATTTTTTGTAGGTCTTCTAAAAGAGGAGGTGATATTACACATCACAGTTAATAATATGTTGCAGTATACCAGGGTGACTTAAGGACAGAGCTTTATTTTTAATTCTATATCTTTGCTATTGTGGGTTGGAGTCAAATCTTTAATGTGAGCAAAATGTGGCTTTTTCAGGTTTAATAGTAAGATAAGTAGAGATGCAGAGACATACAAATGTATCTGCGACATTTATAAAACTTTTTTTTTTCTCTTTGTATCTAATACTTGCCTTCACATCCCATTATGTCAAATCAGGTACTATAGTGCTACAAGACGGATATAATCTAATGTGACAGGTTACAATGTAGCACATTATTTGGAAAATTGAAAAAAAATACAGACACTTGTTTTTTTTATGAAAATGCATGTTAAGGAAGCCTTAGATTTTGATTGTAGTTTTAATGCTTGGCGAGCAAAAAGTCCTACACTGGCAAGGAGGGATACAAGCTGACCTATTTTTCCATGTGGTTAGAGATGGAGATTTCTTATGGGAGACCTATGTTACCATTTCCTTTTAAGAATCAGAAATAATTCTCAGATACCAGTGGAAGTTGAGGTGTTGGTGTAACTCCATATTTGCTCCAGGACAAACCACTACTGAACTCCAAACTCTGGAACATTTCTAAGCAAATATTAAACAGATAAAATAAAACTAAATGTAAAAAAAAAAAAAAATCTTTTTCATACTTTAATTTGTTTCAAGCCAAGGAAACAGCAGTGCTGCAGCAGCTGGATGGGTCTGTTGTTTAAGCCTTTGACTTGTGTTAGCTATCTGGTAACCAAATCATTTCAATTAATTTAGTATCATCCCCTGCTATATAGTTTGTTTGGCTATATATTCCACTTTCATTCTTCCATAACTATTACCTGAATTGGAATCTTTACTGTCTGTTGGCAGCATTATAACAAGCAAAAAGAAAGACTCCCTGTGATCAAGTAAAAGGCTCTTTATGCTGGAGTGTTTCTGTAAGTTCCATACACCACTTCCTGCATGAAGTAACTTTATTCTTGAGATGAAGAGCTATCCACCCACTCATTCTAAACAGCTGGATACATTTTTTTTCTGCCACAAACAGCTAGCAGGTGTTTCTAAGGGCACTTACACACATGTGGAGGAGCCTGGATTTCCAGCACCTTGGAGCAGACTTGATTAATTGAGTCTGCTGGAGCATGTCAATTGACGTGATCTGGCAGCCTCATGCATCATGTATATCAATGGCACAGAATGACAAAATGGTGGCGGTGCACTTCAAACTAAAACACGTTCGATGTACTTTAGGTCATAGTGCACCACCGTCATTTTTTCTGTGTGGAGGTATGCTGTGCTGCTGATACACATCACACATGGGTGCTTTTAATTAGAATGGCTTGCTAATTAAAAGCGCCCAGAATGACATCAGAAGCACGTGTAAAGATGCCCTAAGTGTGCAGCTGTAGACTCTGTGCTTGGAGAGAAAGGGTATGTTTATCCAATATTTCCTGGCAGTAGAGCTCCCAAACAACCTCACCACCCAGAATTATGCTGATGAAACCTGTCTAAGGGCATCTTTAGCATCTGCATTCAAGACACCAGAAATTGAGATCCCAAGGATGACTATAGAGGGACATCCTTGGAGCAGCTCCACTAATATATGTCAGGCTGGTCTTGTGAGGCTAGAGAGGGGAGGGTCACATTTGCAAATAAAATATCCCTGCCAGGACACATTAGGGAGATACTATGTTTAATCTGTTGTGTGTTTATGGCAGAGTTCCTGGGACTTGGGGTACCTGAACAAGCATATGAGACGTTTCTGTTAATGCCTCTTGTGAGGACTGAGAGATTCAGATGTTAGGGTATTTAATCAGGAGGGATCCTGGTTTTCTCTGATAAAATAATCCCCAATTTTTGGTTTAAAAAAAGTAACCCCAAATCCACATTTTTCCATGATTAAAATGAAACACTGCTAATATATATATCTATATATTAGTGGAGCATCTATATATTAGTGATGTTTCATTTTAATCATGGAAAAATATGGCTTTTAGGTTACATTTTTAAACCAAAAATTGGGGTTTTTTTTAATTGGAGAAAACCAGACACAGGGTCATAAACCTCTGAGTAATTCATTTCACATTGTTTAGGACTGATGGAAAATGAAGTCAATACACTAAGGCTTCCAGAATGTCCAGAGACTCTAGAGCAGGTGAACAGAAGTGAGGAGGGAGTACAGTTCTATCCTTTGAGGTCTGGCTGTTCATTATGGAAATAGATACAAGTAATAAAAGCAAAAAAAAAAAAAAAAAGAAACCAAAAAAACCCCTGCTTCTGTCTGCTTTGTTCTAGGTTTTCATTTTTGTTTAAAGACAGAAGTGATCTTTGGTGAATGTAGTGTAAGCTTGTGGATATCCCGAGGGAGACAATACACAAAAGGAGGTTTTCACAGAGTCAATCAAGAAAACAAAGACTTCTTGGTGAATCAGATACAGAACTCATTGCCATAGTTGCCACAAGGGGAAGGATTTGTGGTAAAAGAAATGCAGAGAAACTAAACAAGTAGACTGTGGCTGTGCATAGACAAAACTCATAGTTTCATAGTAGCTAGGGTCAGGAGGGACCTGAACAGATCATCTAGCCTGACCCCCTGC